>NC_135702.1:1503526-1541026 GCF_964276395.1 Gasterosteus aculeatus | reverse complement strand
TGTAAGGTCTTTGAGCAGCATCAGGCTGAGAAGAAGAGACCTCTCTGTGCTACGTCCGTGTCTCTGAGTCACTTTGTGTCTCTTTGGTTGTTCTGAATTTCTATGTGTGACGTCCCAACAATTAATAATTATAATTAATATACAGAACTACATAACATAGAAAAGCGGCCGATTCTCACGTAGAACTCGTCTATTCTTGACAAATTTATAAATAATTTTCATGTCATCTCTTTGCTGTTGTGTTATGTCTGTCTTGATTATGTTGTGTCCCCTCTTGGTAGTTTATCGTCTCTTTCTGGCTGTTTTTCATCTTTGTGTCGTCGTTTCGGATTGTTTCTACCTCATTTTGGTAGTTTTTTCTCTTTGTAGTCACTCTGTCTTTGTAGTCACGCTGTCTCTTTGCAGTCACGTGCTGTCTCTTTGCAGTCACGTGCTGTCTCTTTGCAGTCACGTGCTGTCTCTTTGCAGTCACGTGCTGTCTCTTTGCAGTCACGTGCTGTCTCTTTGTAGTCACGTGCTGTCTCTTTGTAGTCACGTGGTGTCTCTTTGTAGTCACGTGGTGTCTCTTTGTAGTCACGTGGTGTCTCTTTGTAGTCACGTGGTGTCTCTTTGTAGTCATGTGGTGTCTCTTTGTAGTCACGTGGTGTCTCTTTGTAGTCATGTGGTGTCTCTTTGTAGTCACGTTTTGTCTCTTTGTAGTCACGCTGTGTCTTTGCAGTCATGTGGTTGTCAGGGTTGGGGGTGGAAGGCAGGACTCAGACGCAGACTTGCGGGAAACAAAAGACTTTAATAGTCAAAAGGGTCAAAAACACAGGAACCGGGAGGAAAACCAGCAGGCAACATGTGAGACGAAAGACAATGACGCGACAAGTGACACAAGAGACACATGGCTTAAATACACAAGGGAGGTGCAGGTGATTGGACACAGGTGGAAACTATTAGACGAACACAGGGGATGACGAGACAAGGCAGGAAGTGAAGTTACCCGGGGACACGAGTGGCAGAAAACTACAAAATAAGACAGGAAGTGAACCACACCGTGACAGTACCCCCCCCTTAAGGGCCGAATTCCAGACGGCCAACACTAGAGCGAACAAGGGGTGGGTGGGGAGGGAAACCAGAGACGTTGGTCGGACCACCCTGGAAACTCTGGCGGGCGGCCCAGCGGGCGGCCAGACGAGCGGGGAGCCTCTGGGGGTCGGCCCGGCGGGCGGCCAGACGAGCGGGGAGCCTCTGGGGGTCGGCCCGGCGGGCGGTCCTTTCGCCGGTTCCGGAGCGGTGACCACAGGGCACGGAACGTCTCAGGAATGGCAGGCTCTGAGAAACGGGAAACGTCCGGGGTAGTAGTCGTCGTCGGCAGCTCGGGGACACGGGAAACGTCCGGGTTAGTAGTCGTCGTCGGCAGCTCGGGGACACGGGAAACGTCCGGGTTAGTAGTCGTCGTCGGCAGCTCGGGGACACGGGAAACGTCCGGGTTAGTAGTCGTCGTCGGCAGCTCGGGGACACGGGAAACGTCCGGGTTAGTAGTCGTCGTCGGCAGCTCGGGGACACGGGAAACGTCCGGGTTAGTAGTCGTCGTCGGCAGCTCGGGGACACGGGAAACGTCCGGGTTAGTAGTCGTCGTCGGCAGCTCGGAGACACGGGAAACGTCCGGGGTAGTAGTCGTCGTCGGCTCGGGGACACGGGAAACCTCCGTAGTGAGGTCCGGCTCGGGGACACGGGAAACCTCCGTAGTGAGGTCCAGCTCGGGGACACGGGAAACCTCCGCAGTCTGCTCCAGCTCGGGGACACGGAACACCTCCGCAGTCTGCTCCAGCTCGGGGACACGGAACACCTCCGCAGTCTGCTCCAGCTCGGGGACACGGAACACCTCCGCAGTCTGCTCCAGCTCGGGGACACGGAACACCTCCGCAGTCTGCTCCAGCTCGGGGACACGGAACACCTCCGCAGTCTGCTCCAGCCCGGGGACACGGAACACCTCCGCAGTCTGCTCCAGCTCGGGGACACGGAACACCTCCGCAGTCTGCTCCAGCTCGGGGACACGGAACACCTCCGCAGTCTGCTCCAGCTCGGGGACACGGAACAACTCCCCAGTCTGCTCCAGCTCGGGGACATGGAACAACTCCGTAGTCTGCGGCGGCTCAGCCCCCCCCATAACCCCCCCCGTAGCCCCCCCCTCAAGGGCCGGATCCCAGACGGCCCTCAAATCACCAACGGAAGGGTGGGAGAGGACCATGGGATGGGAGGGAGGGAGCCTGAGTCTCGGAGCGGGGACTGGCCGGGTCGGGGGCATGGAGTGTGGGGCCGGTACTGGCCGGGTCGGGGGCATGGAGCGTGGGGCCGGTACTGGCCGGGTCGGGGGCATGGAGCGTGGGGCCGGTACTGGTTGGGTCGGGGGCATGGAGCGTGGGGCCGGTACTGGTCGGGTCGGGGGCATGGAGCGTGGGGCCGGTACTGGTCGGGTCGGGGGCATGGAGCGTGGGGCCGGTACTGGTCGGGTCGGGGGCATGGAGCGTGGGGCCGGTACTGGTCGGGTCGGGGGCATGGAGCGTGGGGCCGGAACTGGTCGGGTCGGGGGCATGGAGCGTGGGGCCGGAACTGGTCGGGTCGGGGGCATGGAGCGTGGGGCCGGAACTGGTCGGGTCGGGGGCATGGAGCGTGGGGCCGGAACTGGTCGGGTCGGGGGCATGGGTGAGAGTCGGGGCGGCCCAGCGGGAACGGGAGATCGCTGCGGCGGCCCAGCGGGAACGGGAGATCGCTGCGGCGGCCCAGCGGGAACGGGAGATCGCTGCGGCGGCCCAGCGGGAACGGGAGATCGCTGCGGCGGCCCAGCGGGAACGGGAGATCGCTGCGGCGGCCCAGCGGGAACGGGAGATCGCTTCTTCCGCTTGCTCCTCCTAGGGTTAAGGAGGTCCCGGAGCTCGAGGCAGGCGAGCTGATAGCTCCTGGGACCAAAAACACAGTTTGTTTTCCGCTGCCAGAAGGGACTCCTTACGTCCAGGTAGTCCGGACCGTAGTCTGGCAGCGGGTCTGCTGAGCCCTTCTTTGGTCGCGTCATTCTGTCAGGGTTGGGGGTGGAAGGCAGGACTCAGACGCAGACTTGCGGGAAACAAAAGACTTTAATAGTCAAAAGGGTCAAAAACACAGGAACCGGGAGGAAAACCAGCAGGCAACATGTGAGACGAAAGACAATGACGCGACAAGTGACACAAGAGACACATGGCTTAAATACACAAGGGAGGTGCAGGTGATTGGACACAGGTGGAAACTATTAGACGAACACAGAGGATGACGAGACAAGGCAGGAAGTGAAGTTACCCGGGGACACGAGTGGCAGAAAACTACAAAATAAGACAGGAAGTGAACCACACCGTGACAGTGGTGTCTCTTTGCAGTCATGTTTTGTCTCTTTGTAGTCACGTGGTGTCTCTTTGTAGTCACGTTTTGTCTCTTTGTAGTCATGTGGTGTCTCTTTGTAGTCTTTGCCGACGGTGCTGATGTTCGTGTGAGGAGGAGTCAAACTTAAAGGTGCAGCAGAGCTTTAAACACGACATTTACACATCATCAGATTACAGCATCACCTCCTAAAGGAGGCTCCTCATGTGCAGCGGAACATCAGCAGGAGACTCTTCATTCATTCACCTGAAGAATGGAAGTCATGGACATTCTCCCTCTTTTCGCTTTGTTTGGGTCTCCACCCTCTCTGCTAAATGCTCCACTGACTTCACCGGTAACCTCTGACGGACTCGTCTGCTTGATGCGGCGCCTCTTTAAAGCTGCAAAACCGCTGCAGATAAAAGAAAGTTACAAAAAATCTATTTAACGGAAATTTTCATCCGCGCAGAGACATTTAGAAGCGTGAAATAGGTGAATAATAAATGAGTACATTCTCAACGTTTGACAGCTTCACTCTTGCAGTTATAGAAAACAATCTAGATATATATATATATTGTCTCATAAAACGGGGCCATTCTGTGTTTGCAGCTAGCGCCGCTGTGCTAACAGCCTTTAGCCCACAGCCACTGTCTGCACACCGGCTCCACACACCTGCCGACTGATGAATGTGTGCACCTGTTTGATGCCCAACCGGCTCCCTGGGTCGGAAACGTCCACCTGTGGGAGTGAAGGTGTGGGGATGTCCTGAAGCCGCGTGTGTGTGTGTGTGTGTGTGTGTGTGTGTGTGTGTGTGTGTGTGTGTGTGTGTCCTGTTCCTCTATTCTAAACGTACTGTCTGAACCTGGTTGGAGACATGAATGTGTGGTTACATAATAGTAGAACAACTGTCTCTAACCTGTTATTCTTCGTTCTCTATGCACATTACCCCCCCCCCCCCCCCCCCCCCCCATCTCTACAACAAGAAAAGTGCAAAACCAGCAATGTGTCGCATTGGGCCTGTTGGTTTCTACTGATGAGATGAATCAGTGCAATAAAACCTGATTCCGTTTCTTACACACGGCTGTAGTTTGTATCAGACGCTCGTTTTACACCCAAAGTATTCTTCAGATTAACGCAGAGATTCTACCATAAAGGATTTATTTATCTATTATATATACGAGTATTTTATATTAAGCACACAGTCTTACACATATTCTTTGAGATCCCCCCCGTCCCTCATTGTTATCCTGCAGCTTAAAGCGGCTCGTGGCCGTGGAAGCTGCATTAGCAGTGCGAGGAGCTGAGCGAGCCCTGGCGGTTATGTAACACACAGACAGACACACACACTAACGCACACACACTAACGCACACACGGGCCCTTAAGCCTCTCTGTGGTCCAGTGTGTCGCGCCGCTCTCCCGGCCTCCTCTTGCCTCCGGGGCAAACGCGAGGTCAGACGTTGTGATGGAGAGTAGAAAGCTAGAAGGACACGTGTCCTCATGTCTCACACATCTGTAGTTCCACTCGTTTATTCATCTGCAGGTCGTTGGGAACAAATATCACGTGATCTGTGGAGTCTTCGGCGTGTGGTGATCAAATAATGATATTTTCTCGTCTGCTTGTGTCATTTGGTGTGAGACGCTTGCGTTGTGTTCAAACATTGTGCAGAATGTGTGAGTTAAAGTTATTTATTGCAGGATCGATCTTACAAAGGAAACAAAATAAAAAGGCCGGTTGGTTTTGCTAAATCAATAAATGGAATCAAGACAAATAAAAGCTCTTGTTATTGACACGAAGCTGCTGCAGAGCATCAACACGTCTACATCCACATACATGTGCTTTCCGTGGCACATAAAATATGTCCTCCAGGTTAACAACAACACGGCTAAATGAGCTTTAATGTTGCAGCAGGTGATTCATTGTTAATTATTAAAACATAATCCTGGTTTTGCATCTGTGTTACGGTGGAATATAAAACGTGTTTTCTGTCTTTTTCTCTGTCATGTGTTCGATTCCGACCTTCAAATGAAATAATGTTTTATTTGTTGCGTGAGCTTTTGTTCCTTTGGATGATTTCACATTTACTCCGAAGATTGAAGCATTTCTCAACATTACTTTAATCTCTTTTATCTTTTAACTGTAAGTCACTTAATCAGATCTCCGACGCTGATGACGAGCTGCGATGACAGTTGGGTCACCTAGGTTACCGCTCACCTTCATCTTCATCATTTCATAGACGGCCGGAGGCCTCCGGCTGGTCCCTCTGAGTCTTCTGAGCAGCGTAATCCTCTGCAGTTAATAATAAAGTAGCCCGATAATCAGAGCAAAGCTCGTTCAGGCCAGATTACATCACAGAGGGGGGCCGGGGGGGCCGGGGGGGGCCGGGTGGGGGGGGGCTCAGCGGTGGAGGTGGACATCACAACGCTGCCTGAAGGAATCTGAGACTCAAATCAGACGTTTTGGGGAAATTTTCCCAACATTTTCCTGCATTTTAGTCACAATTAAGAAAATACAGTCAAAGATTCCCAGATGTTTCACTGTGTGTGTGTGTGTGTGTGTTTGTAGTCTTTACTCATCTGGACTCTGAGTCTGAAGTGAAGTTTGATTGATTTATTGATCGATTGGTTGCTTTCCCTGCGCAGCACTACTTCCTGGTGATCTTCGGCCACGATGGACAGAAGCCGTTGGAGCTGCGGTCGGAGGAGGAGTCGGACTGCAACGAGTGGGTGGAGTGCATCCAGCAGGCCAGGTACGTCCGGGGGGGTCGGGGGTCACTGCATCAACGGGGGAAGTACGTAACTCTGACTCCCCTCCCAAGAGTCGTCTCCCGACCCCTCAGAATCATCCGGTGACCCTTTGGAGGGGCCCGACCCCGATGTTGGGAACCACTGTGCACAAAGTATCAGAAACTACTGCGAGAACACGCTGCTCTGACATAATAATAATAATAATATCACAGGAGACATTTTTACACTGAATGTCACAACATTTAATTCATTTCACACAAAGTCATCTTTCGTGTTTTAAGGTGTAAAATAACAGCGTTTCTACTTGCTGCTGATGCACATGTGGCATAAAGTGCTTAACGTGTGCGTGTGTGTGTGCGCGTGTGCGTGCGTTCTGCTCGCAGCGGTTCACATTTAGGTCACACTGGTGCTGGAGTGGCGCTCTGGTTACATCACTGACTTGATCTCTATTCCCGCCTGTTTATTATCTGCATGACGAAAAATACTCCATTAAGTCCTGAATTTAAAGCAAATATTCAATAATAAAAGCACAATGAGTCGCTGCAGAGCAGCTCGACTATTATAGAATAGTCTTTTTATTGGTAACAAAGTATTTGCATGTTGAGTTTGTCATTGAGTAACCATTTGTGTGTAGTAGTAGTAGTAGTAGTAGTACTGGGTAGATTACTAGTAGTACTGCAACATAATAAGCTCTGTAACACTAATAACTGCTATTTTAGAATTGTTACTGCAGTAAAAATCTTTCTCAGAAATGTAGTGAAGTGGAACTTTAAAATAATCAAGTACTTCCGTACAGTTTTGACGTCGTAGTACTTCACTTGGGTAAATGTGCTTTGTAATCCGCCCACTGAAAAGTACACAAAAAAAGTGTCGAACAGCAGTGATGTTTGTTGTATTAATGCTGTTTTTATGACAATACGAGTATGAAGGTGTTGCAGTTTGTCAACGTGGAGCCAGTTTTCTGCCGCTAACACCACGATTATTAGAAGGGAAAATGACATTTGTAACTTATGTAACGACTGCATTACGCTAATAAAGACAAAGTCTCCGTTGAAGGCTTAGAGGGGGGTAGACGTCCCTCGGTTACCGGGGAGACGAGAGAGTAGCACCAAATGAAAAGCCCTTTTTTTAAAATTACCTTTTTCAAAGTGACCAGAAAAGTCTAGTTCGTGACTACGACGTCCTAACGCGCCCCCCCCCCCCCCCCCTCAGTTACTCTGACATCATCATCGAGCGTGAGATCCTGATGCAGAAGTACATCCACCTGGTGCAGATCATGGAGACGGAGAAGATCGCAGCCAATCAGCTGCGCACTCAGCTGGAGGACCAGGACGCCGAGATCGAGAGGCTCAAGGCCGAGGTGTGTGTGTGCGTGTGTGTGTGTGCGTGTGTGTGCGTGTGTGTGTGTGTGTGTGTGTGTGTGTGTTACTTTATTACGAGTCTCGATATCATAGAATGTTGTAACTTATTAAATCCATAATCTGAACCTCCGTGCCGGCAGATCGTCGTGGTGAACAAAACCAAGGGCAGGATGCAGCCTCAGCAGCTCAACCCGGAGGAGGAAGACCCCGACATCAAAAAGATCAAGAAGGTAAATGGTCGCAGCGTGTTGGGGGGGCCGGGGGGGGTGTGAGGGACGGAGGCCTAAGCGTGCCGCCGGCGTGCAGGTGCAGAGCTTCATGCGCGGCTGGCTGTGCCGGAGGAGGTGGAAGATCATCGTCCAGGACTACATCAGCTCGCCGCACGCCGAGAGCATGAGGAAGAGGAACCAGATCGTCTTCAACATGGTGGAGGCGGAGACGGAGTACGTCCACCAGCTGTCCATCCTGGTCAACTGCTTCCTGCGGCCGCTCCGCATGGCGGCCAGCTCCAAGAAGCCGCCCATCAGCCACGACGACGTCAGCACCGTGTTCCTGAACAGGTTCTTATTCTACACGCGAGTGTGTTTCCTTCATCCACCTCACGGTCACACTGAGAATGCCTCTCCTCCTCCAGCGAGACCATCATGTTCCTGCACGAGATCTTCCACCAGGGTCTCAAAGCTCGGATCGCCAACTGGCCCACGCTGGTCCTGGGTCAGTCCTGCAGAACCGACCACAACCGCACGAGGAGCTGCTCTAAGCAGTGTGTGAAATACCGAGGCCGCCGCCTCCGTAGTGACCAGCAGGGGGCAGCTCCTCCGGTCCCGTAGACCTCTATGAGAACGTGACTGTCAAAAAACTCTCTTGCAATTTTTGGAGACCCCCCCCCCCTCGACCCCCCTCGTAGTCATTGAGGAGGTGTGGAGAGTCGACCCTGTATTTCACACACTGAGGTGTCCTCCATAAATGATCTCACATCATCTCTGCTCCTTATTCCTCGTCTCGTGACGTTCAGTATTATGACCTTTCACCCCGCGTTCTCTCTGTGCGTTTTCGTAGCCGACCTGTTCGACATCCTGCTGCCGATGCTGAACATCTACCAGGAGTTTGTGCGGAACCACCAGTACAGCCTGCAGGTTCTGGCCAACTGCAAACAGAACCGGGACTTCGACAAGCTGCTGAAGCAGTACGAGTCCAACGCAGCGTGTGAGGGCCGCATGCTGGAGACCTTCCTCACGTACCCCATGTTCCAGGTACTTCAGGAGCAGTACACGCGGCGCAGCACAATCACATGTAAAACAAAAGCATTTTACTGCAGTATTTTGTCGTACTTCAAGTACGTTTTCTGACACAGTTTTGAATCTATATTTTACTTGCGGTTGAGTATTTTCACAGCTGAAGTGACGCTTGTGTCTCATGTTCGCTAACGACGTCCGTTATCGCACGAACTCAGTGAACGCGAAGCGGCCGCCCCTCAGACGTGTTTCCTCCCGCCGCAGATCCCCCGCTACATCATCACGCTCCACGAGCTGCTGGCCCACACGCCTCACGAGCACGTGGAGCGCAAGAGCCTCGAGTTCGCCAAATCCAAACTGGAGGAGCTGTCCAAGTGAGTGTGCGCACGGAGGACGCCGACGCCGACGATGACGACGATGATGATGATGATGACGATGATTGTTGGTGTCGTCAGGATGATGCACGACGAGGTCAGCGACACCGAGAACATCAGGAAGAACCTGGCCATCGAGAGGATGATCGTGGAGGGCTGTGACATCCTGCTGGACACCAGCCAGACCTTCGTCAGGCAAGGTGAGCTCCCCCGGCCCAGGTGGGGGTCTACGGGCCTCAGCTGTATGTTGCTGATTTACACGTATGATCATCAGAACCAGCAGCAAAGATCCGCCTGAAGCAAAACCTCAGAGCTCAGAAGAATAGGAGGAGGACACAGAATTTAGAAGGCACCAAACGTTGAAATAAGAGCCGTAGAATAACGATCGAATATCACAATTTTGCTGCTTTTATTGATGCTTGAGAGCTTCGGGGGGGTCGTCTACTAAACAACCCCCCCCCCCCCCCTGTGAACAGGCTCCCTGGTCCAGCTGCCGTCCAGCAGCGAGCGGGGGATGCTCAGCAAGGTGCGCCTGGGCTCGCTCTCCCTGAGGAAAGAGGGCGAGCGGCAGTGCTTCCTGTTCACCAAGCACTTCCTCATCTGCACGCGGACATCTGGAGGGAAGCTCCACCTGCTGAAGGTTCCGCCCCCCCCTGCCCCCCCTCCGTCCCCCCCCCCCCATGCATTTCATATCTTAAAGCGAGGCAGAGTTTAGAGACTGGTTTCCTCCTGCAGCAGGGCGGCACGCTGTCCCTGATCGAGTGCACTCTCATCGAGGAGCTGGAAGCCAGCGACGAGGACTGTGAGTACCCGAGGCACGCCATCACTGAGGGGCGGGGGGGGCAAAGGTAATTTACCCAGAACAGGAACAATGTAAAGGTGCATCTGATGCTGGGATGTTTCCCTCCACCTGCAGACAACGCGGCCGGTCAGGGCTTCAACCACCTGGAGTTCAAGGTGGTGGTGGAGCCTCCGGACGGCGGGTCCTTCTCCGTCGTCCTGCTGGCTCCCTCCCGCCAGGAGAAGGCGGCGTGGACCAGCGACATCAGCCAGGTGGGCCTCACGTCTCCTCCCGGCTGTCAAAGGTCAGAAGGTCAAAAGAGGACTGACGGTGTGTGTGTGTGTGTGTGTGTGTGTCAGTGCATCGACAACATCCGGTGCAACGGCCTGATGACCAGCGTGTTCGAGGAGAACTCCAAGGTGTCGGTGCCGCACATGATCAAGTAAGAAAACTCGTCCCAGGACGTTCGGCTTCGCAGCCGCGAAGAACGAAGATAACGTTGGTTTTTGCCGTTTTGGCGACAGAAAGGCCTCAACCGTCTCTCCTCCTTCCCCTTCGAGGTCCGACGCCCGGCTGCACAAAGACGACGTGGACATCTGCTTCAGCAAGACGCTGAACTCCTGCAAGGTGCCCCAGATCCGCTACGCCAGCGTGGAGCGCCTCCTGGAGCGGCTGACCGACCTGCGCTTCCTCTCCATCGACTTCCTCAACACCTTCCTGCACACGTACCGCATCTTCACCACGGCCGCCGTGGTCATCGACAAGCTGGCCGACATCTACAAGAAGCCCTTCACCTCCATCCCCGTCAGGTAGGAGCCGGGGGAGGACCAGGCGGGGGTGTGGGGGGGTTGGACGTGTCTCCAGTGTCTCATCCTGATGTCTTGTCGTGGTGACGTGCATTCACTCCATCTCTGCATCTCCGCGTGTTCTTCTGTACGTCCTTTCTTCATCCGTCATCCCGCCTCCTCCTCCTCTTCCTCCCGCTGTCACTGTCCCAGGATCGAGCAGCTTTCATGTGATCGTCTGTCCATCATGTCCCTCTGTCCCGACTACAGTCTGAAGATCACTCAGCTCGCTCTGGATCAGTCCAAGTAAATAAGCTGGCAGGTAGAGTCCGGTCGGCCGCTCGGGGACCGATGCTCACGTCAGCTCCTCCTCTTCCTCCTCCTCTTCCTCTCAGGTCTCTGGAGCTCTTCTTCGCCACCAACCAGGGCTCGTGGGGGACGGACCCCCTGAACAACAAATCCCCGAGGCTGGGCCGCAAGTTCTCCTCCCCGCCGCCCCTCACCCTCCCCTCCCGCACCTCCTCCCCCGTCCGCTGCCGCAAGCTGTCGCTCAGCTCCCCCGTGGGCGGGAGAGCCGGCCCCCTGGACCTCTCTGCCACGCCCACCTCCTCCGCAGCCAACTCGCCCACCTCCACCCACGGCCCCTGCTTCCCCTCTCCGCCGCCCGCCTGCCGTCCCGCCTCCGGCTCGTCCTCGCCGCCCCCCGTCTCCGCCAAGACCCCCGGCTCGCCGGAGCCCGGCCCGGCCGGCGGCGGGGAGGACGTCGGCGGGGAGCTGCCGCGCATCGACGCCTTCTGCGGGAAGCTGAGGCGGAGCATCCGCAGGGGTTGGTAGAGCCGCTCTTTAGAGGCCGCGAGGGGGCGAGGGGGCGAGGAGGCGAGGAGGCGAGGGGGCGAGGGGGCGAGGGGGCGAGGGGGCGAGGAGGCGAGGAGGCGAGGGGGCGAGCGGGCGAGGGGGCGAGGGGGCGAGGGGGCGAGGAGACAAACGAAGCGAATGTAAAATGACGTGTTGAAAGGAGTGAAAAGCAGAGCGCGCCAATAACAAAAGAACAAAGGTGCAAAGGTTCTATTGAAGATTATTTTTAGATCATCTTTTGTCACAAATGGTTTTCAGCTTATTTTTTCTGCCTTTTATGGCAGATTGAGGGACATTAATTATTAATTATTGAGTCAAGACGAAGGTGCACCAGAGTTGGATGGTTCCGAAGATGAAATGAAACCAAACAGACTTTTAACTGGTTCTGAACCGGTCTCCGTGTAGTCCTGGTCCAGTGTAGACCTCCACCAGAGAGAAGATCGGTTTCTACGTAGTTCTGTTAATGACGTCATCGGTACCAGAGAGGCTGAACACACTCCCTTCTCCCTCTAACAGCTGTCCTGGAGACCGTCTCTCTGGACAAGTTCTTCCCCGACTCGCCGGGCGGCGTCGAGGCGGGCGACATGTCTCCGTGCCGCTCGCCCTCCACGCCGCGGCACCTCCGCTACCGACAGTCGGGAGGTTCGACGCGCCACACACACACACACACGCTGTCTATCACTGTATTATTCTGGTTCTATTCGCTTTACCGTCTCTGGGTCCCCACAGTCTCGCCGGGGGACAACTCCCGCTGCACGATGTCGTCGGCG
The DNA here is from genome assembly GCF_964276395.1 of Gasterosteus aculeatus. Classification (NCBI taxonomy): domain Eukaryota; kingdom Metazoa; phylum Chordata; class Actinopteri; order Perciformes; family Gasterosteidae; genus Gasterosteus; species Gasterosteus aculeatus. The sequence continues at coordinate 1,528,744 of NC_135702.1, read as the reverse complement.
TCGGCCTTCGCCATCGCCACCGCCGCCGCCGGGCACGGCAGCTCGCAGGGTGAGTACGGCCGTATGCTGCTTCATGGCTTCTACTCCACTTTATGCAGGTTCATGTTATAATGCAGAATATAATTAACTAAAGTAATGAAAGAGTGGACTTCACACTAGTGCATCAAGAGAGAGATGCGATAAACCGCTCGTTCCTCCTCGCTGAGAACAAAACACTCCACGAGGTCTCTGAAGACATCAGGACCACAGAGAGCCTTCACCTCTTCACACTCTACCTCCACTAACACACTAACTGGAGCACTTACATTGGACTTATGATGGTTCTTATCTACAGCAAGTTGTACATCGGCTTATTTGATGAAATTGCACTTTTGTTGTTTCTTGTTCTTCTGAGTTTGTGTCCTGATGGTTGAAATGTTCTTGTTGTAAGTCGCTTTGGATAAAAGCGTCAGATAAATGACATGTGATGTGATTAAGGAGCAGTGTGCTGCTGTGAAGCCGTGGGGCTTCAGTGCCTTGCTCAAGGACACTGAGACAAACTATGGAGAGAAGCATGTAAAACATCACATGCGTGTTTAGTTACGTCCTCTTACTTCTTCTCTTTAACTCAAAGAACTCTGACAAGTTTTAGATTTGAACTGAACTGTTCAAGTTAAAACGTAGTTAAGCAGAAATGCTTCGTTTTGGCGTCTTTGTGTTAATTGAACTATTAATATTTAAGGCTGGTGGGGCTTTAAAACACAAACACTGTCTTTCTTAAACCACGGCCGGGTTGAAGCCTGACTATGATCTACTGGTTAAACACTAAGTCATATACTTAAATTCTATTGACCTTTTTAGTATATTTAATATTAGTTCTTTATTTGCATTGTTCCAACAAAGTTGATTGTTTTTGTCTGATGGAGCAATCCGGTTTACATGAAAGTGACTTGAATGTATTCTATTATTAATTAAAGCACACACGGAGTCACAAAATGTCGTTCTTTCAAAACCGATTCAGCGTGGACCCTTTTGTTCCGTCTTTGGCCCGAACGCGTTTCTTCCCCCACAGAAGCGGTTTGACATCCGCTTCATGTTCTTCTCTTCCAGCTTTCACTGGTTCTGACAAAGTCTGCGACAAGGAGTTCATCATCCGCAGAGCCGCGACCAACCGAGTCCTCAACGTGCTGCGACACTGGGTCTCCAAGCACTCGCAGGTGAGGCCTCGCGGTGACTCCTCCCACTTGTCCTCCACGCACCTGGAGAGAGGACAGCCGGAGGAGTCCGTCGTTGGCTGCTCTTTGCTCTCGGTGTCTTTTCCCCCACTGCCCAGCTCATAGAAAGGTCAGCCCCCCCCGAAGAAGAAGGGCTGCGGTCTTCTTTAAAAGTTATATAAGAGGCTATTTCGGTACCTGGATGTGGAGGTTCATTATATTATTTGGTCCCTTCTAGTTTTGTTTGGTCTTTTTCATGTATTGTTTCTTTGAATTAAATGTCCCAGACCAGTTTGAGCCAAAGAGGTTTTTCTTTTAATTTGATTGCATTTAGTTTGTGGTTTTAATGTTATGACAGCTGGTGTAAACGTCCTGTAGAGGGCGCTCTGCTCACAGACACCCTGACCTTTAGAAATGCTCCCTGCATAGTCGGCATGACATAATATCTGTGCGTGTGTGTGCGTGTGTGTGCGTGTGTGTGTGTGTGTATGTGTGTGCGTGTGTGTGCGTGTGCGTGTGGCTCCTCCAGGACTTTGACATGAGCAGCGAGCTGAAGATGGGGGTCATCTGTCTGCTGGAGGAAGTGATACGAGATCCAGACCTGCTCCCCCAAGAGAGGAAAGCCACCTCCAACATCTTAAGGTACAAAATGAATGAATGTTTTAAATTAAAGGATTAATTCATGTTTCCGGATTAACATTCCTGCTTCACTAGTGTGCATTTTGCATAAAAACTCCGGCCGGGGCTCGAACTGCCAACCTTGCGGTTCCCGGCGCTTCTTGGCGGTTCCCAGTTCTCGAGTGAACGTACTTGGTTCTGTTCCAGTAGTACTACAGTGGTAGTAGTACACTGACTGCCTGTTTGCTCCTCAGTGCTCTTTCTCAGGAGGACCAGGACGATGCTCAGCTGAAGATCGAGGACATACTGCAGATGGTCAGTAGTACCTCCTTTTAGTGCCTCTGAAGTACTTTTGGTGAATGCGTCTTTAAGCGCCTCTTTGAACAATCTATCTCCAGAGAAGCTGTCCCCTCCTCCACTTCATCGCGGTAAGAACCCCCGGCCCCTGTAGCGTAGTCCCAGGCTGGGTTCCACGCATGAGGAACCCCGTTAGTCTTTCCAGTGCTGCACGTTGAGCATCTAGTTTCTTTGTCCCTTTGTAACTGGTGCCGCCTGCAGGCGGAGAACCCGAAGGCCGAGTGCTTCGAGTCGCTCTCGGCGATGGAGCTGGCCGAGCAGATCACGCTGCTGGACCACATCGTGTTCAGGGGCATCCCCTACGAGTGAGTACCGCCCGGACGCCCAACGCGGCCCACGATCATCACACGCAAACACGCGTTATGAAAAGAGGAAAAACATATTTTAGAATTGGAACTTTGTGTGAGTTTCTGCAGCGTTTTCCATCCCGTCGACACATTGCAGGCTTCACAGGTGTCAGAGGAAGGAAGTGGGTTTAAAAAGTCTCACTTCAAGCTGCATGAAGTAGAAACACGTGTTGTGAAAAGGCGCTTTGCTGTGACCCTGCAGGGAGTTCCTCGGTCAGGGCTGGATGAAGGTGGACAAGACGGAGAGGACTCCGTACATCATGAAGACCAGCCAGCATTTCAACGACGTGAGCCCAGAGCCTCCTGTTCTGATCCTATACGTACACACACATACACACTTATACACACCACAGTATGAGGAGCACAAACAGGACTTTCTCCCATTTGGCCGCTAAAACCAGAAGTTAATGTTTTTTTCACTTGACGTAGAAAACGTAGGACGTTTCAATGCGTAAACTCCACCCATTGTGAAGAGTTTATTTAGAAAATAATTAATTAAATAATAATTAGTGGATTGTACATAAACAATGGAAATATTAAGTGGTTGCAGCTCTAAATCAAATCATTGGTTTAATGTTAATTTAGGTAGAATAAATATTAAAAACAACCGTTCTATATAAAAGAAGTGAAGCTTTTTCTTACACTTTCACAGAAGAATGAACAGTAACACACAAAGCAGCAGGGTTCGTATTTGAATGGTCACAGACGCTCTGTAACCCCACAGATGAGCAACCTGGTGGCGTCTCAGATCATGACCCACACTGACGTGGGCTCCAGGGCCGGCGCCATCGAGAAGTGGCTCGCCGTCGCCGACATCTGCCGCTGCCTCAACAACTACAACGGCGTGCTGGAGATCACCTCCGCCCTCAACCGCAGCGCCATCTACAGGCTGAAGAAGACCTGGGCCAAAGTCTGCAAGCAGGTCAGAATGCAGGGTTAAGGGTTAAGAGGTTAAGGGTTAAGGGATAGTTATGAGGGTTAAGGGTTAGAGTTATGAGGGTTAAGGGGTTAAGGGTTAGAATTATGAGGGTTAAGGTTTAGATTTATGAGGGTTAAGGGGTTTTAGGGTTAAGGGTTGGTTATGAGGGTTAAGGGGTTTTAGGGTTAAGGGTTAGAGTTATGAGGGTTAAGGGGTATTAGGGTTAAGGGTTAGAGTTATGAGGGTTAAGGGTTAGAGTTATGAGGGTTAAGGGGTTTTAGGGTTAAGGGTTAGTTATGAGGGTTAAGGGGTTTTAGGGTTAAGGGTTAGAGTTATGAGGGTTAAGGGGTATTAGGGTTAAGGGTTAGAGTTATGAGGGTTGAGGGTTAAGGGGTTTTAGGGTTAAGGGTTAGAGTTATGAGGGTTAAGGGTTAGAGTTATGAGGGTTAAGGGGTTTTAGGGTTAAGGGTTAGAGTTATGAGGGTAAAGGGTTAGTTATGAGGGTTAAGGGTTAGAGTTATGAGGGTTAAGGGTAAGGCCGATAAGCCTTAATTTTTTTGAGGGTTACGGCCTTCAAGGGTTAAGGTGGGTTAAGAGTTAAGAGGGATCAACACTGTTCTGGTTCTTCTCGTGATTCATAGACCAAGGCCCTGATGGACCGGCTGCAGAAGACGGTGTCGTCAGAAGGGAGGTTCAAGAATCTACGGGAGACGCTGAAGAAGTAAACCGCTCTCTGACATCGCAAGTTTGAATCTGCTGGTTTAGAAGCCGACTGACGTGTTCGTGTGTGTTTGTGCAGCTGCAACCCGCCGTGCGTCCCCTACCTGGGCATGTACCTCACCGACCTGGCTTTCATCGAGGAGGGGACCCCCAACTTCACCAAGGAGGGCCTGGTGAACTTCTCCAAGATGAGGATGGTCAGATGTTTTATCCCCCCTCACCATTCTCTAAATGAATCAGATGCACTGGTTAAAAAACATACATTTTGATGGGAAATCTTCCTTCGTTATCCCCCGTTAGCTTGACAGGAGAAGCTAAATTAGCCGTGCGAGCTAACGGTCAGCTGACCCTTCACTGTAAACCCTCTCTGCCCTCTCAGATCTCTCACATCATCCGGGAGATCCGTCAGTTCCAACAAGCACCTTACAGGATAGAGCACCAGCCCAAGGTGTGTCCACCAAGATGCCTTATTCATGACGGGGGAGTGATTATTATTGTAATATTAATATAACGTTCTTACTCCCGCCAGGTGACTCAGTTCCTCCTGGATAAGACGCTAGTGATGGATGAAGACACCCTCTACGAGCTCTCGTTAAAGATCGAACCCCGAGTCCCACCCGGCTAATTACAACTTCATTTCATACGCAGACACGATGTAAATACTTTTTAAAATATCAATCACGGACAGAACTTGAGATTCTCTCTTAAATAATACAGCAGGGGTTGTTTGACGACACACCGCCAGTTATTGTGCTCAGGAAACTCAGGAGATAATGTGCCTTGTGTGAATATTCAATGTGTACGTTTATGAATCACAAGATGATGTTTTTGGTGTCAGCAGCCGATTGTGTAGCTACAGAGGGATCGGTTGCTTCCACCGCGTTGTAAATATACAAACAACATGCCTCTCTCGCACATCGTCGTCAGGGAGGTTTTACACTATCTGAAAGAAAATTGCAGGATTTTTAGATATGCACCAATGGACGCTAAGCACACGCTGCTCATGAAACGGAGACTGTTTTAACATCTTTTTGACCCCTTTGGCGCAGCGGAACAACCCTTTAAACACAACACTCATCATCATCATCACGTGAAGATGTGTTAGCTAAAGTGGCCTGTTACACATCCAGCAACCACGGAACAGCTCGTCATTCACGTTGAGTTATTTGTGTCCACACAACAAATTGAAGGAGAACATTTTGCTCATTTTTTGGTCTCCACCAACTCCAGAGGAAAATATCTGTGTTTTTCTTTCTCATCCAGTGTTTCTTTAACTGAGCAGTGTTTTCTACATAGAGGTGGTCTTTAAAGCTTTTTTTATGGTCTGTATCTACAAAGTGGGCGCAGTCGATGTGACGCCACGTTGGGTTTGTTGACTACCGCTTTGGAGCCTGGAGTTTTTGCAATTTCACCGTCGCCATCTTGGACTACGGCCGTTGCTGGTGAATGCTGAACAGAAATTTACAATATCTGGAATTTGGGGAGTGACGTAGAGACTGTATACACATCTGGTAGAGACCTGTCAATCAGCGTGTAGCCCCGCCCCAAAAGCACCCTCTGCTTTATGGGCTGTGTCCCTCCAAATGGACCATAATCTACTAAATGAACATCATGTTGTGCTGAAGAAGACTGAAGAAAACTAGAGACTGAGACCATAAACTGTTTACAATGTTTACTGAGGGAATAAATACAGAGAGAAGTAGAGTCATTTCCTCATAGACGTCTATGGGAGCAGAGGAGTCGCCCCCTGCTGGTCACTACAGAGAAGTAGAGTCATTTCCTCATAGACGTCTATGGGAGCAGAGGAGTCGCCCCCTGCTGGTCACTACAGAGAAGTAGAGTCATTTCCTCATAGACGTCTATGGGAGCAGAGGAGTCGCCCCCTGCTGGTCACTACAGAGAAGTAGAGTCATTTCCTCATAGACGTCTATGGGAGCAGAGGAGTCGCCCCCTGCTGGTCACTACAGAGAAGTAGAGTCATTTCCTCATAGACGTCTATGGGAGCAGAGGAGTCGCCCCCTGCTGGTCACTACAGAGAAGTAGAGTCATTTCCTCATAGACGTCTATGGGAGCAGAGGAGTCGCCCCCTGCTGGTCACTACAGAGAAGTAGAGTCGTTTCCTCATAGACGTCTATGGGAGCAGAGGAGTCGCCCCCTGCTGGTCACTACAGAGAAGTAGAGTCGTTTCCTCATAGACGTCTATGGGAGCAGAGGAGTCGCCCCCTGCTGGTCACTACAGAGAAGTAGAGTCATTTCCTCATAGACGTCTATGGGAGCAGAGGAGTCGCCCCCTGCTGGTCACTACAGAGAAGTAGAGTCATTTCCTCATAGACGTCTATGGGAGCAGAGGAGTCGCCCCCTGCTGGTCACTACAGAGAAGTAGAGTCATTTCCTCATAGACGTCTATGGGAGCAGAGGAGTCGCCCCCTGCTGGTCACTACAGAGAAGTAGAGTCATTTCCTCATAGACGTCTATGGGAGCAGAGGAGTCGCCCCCTGCTGGTCACTACAGAGAAGTAGAGTCATTTCCTCATAGACGTCTATGGGAGCAGAGGAGTCGCCCCCTGCTGGTCACTACAGAGAAGTAGAGTCGTTTCCTCATAGACGTCTATGGGAGCAGAGGAGTCGCCCCCTGCTGGTCACTACAGAGAAGTAGAGTCATTTCCTCATAGACGTCTATGGGAGCAGAGGAGTCGCCCCCTGCTGGTCACTACAGAGAAGTAGAGTCATTTCCTCATAGACGTCTATGGGAGCAGAGGAGTCGCCCCCTGCTGGTCACTACAGAGAAGTAGAGTCATTTCCTCATAGACGTCTATGGGAGCAGAGGAGTCGCCCCCTGCTGGTCACTGCACAGAATGCACTGGATTTGCATTTTACAGCAAAAACACCAAATCTGAAAATGGTTTTATTCACATTGCGTGACGATCAAACTGTCTTTCCGTGTTTTTGTAATTTTTTTGGATAATCGTCATTGTCTTTTTCAAGAGCTATGGCCTCAAAGGTTTGTCACGTGATACAGCGCCCTACGGTTACATTTCTTTAATCGCCATTATTATTAGTTCCTTGTAAATGTGACCTTTTAATGATATTTTAAACCTTGTTGACTGTATTAGGAAAGTATCTCTGCACTATTTGTTTGAAAGAATGTCAGTAGGCTGAACTTGTTTAGAGCGAGATGTCTCTTCTGTTCTTGGGATCACTGTTGTCTGTCTCGTCCACTCTGAGTTTTGTTATGTTTATTTGTACATTACTGATGTCAGTGTGCTTAAATGCATTAGTATAGAAGATCCTCGCTTTCTTACATCCCTGTATACTTTGAAATTGCAGCTTTGCTGTTTCCTCTTTGCATAATGTTTCATCTGTGTCATGTACATAATTACACACAATAAAAGCACACGATGTGAATCATGTATGTATTTTTAAATCTTTATGATGATGGTTAGAGAAGGATATGACAGGCTGGTTATACCCCCTGTGTTATGGTCTATTAGAGACCTGTCAATCACTGTGTAGCCCCGCCCTAAAACACCCCCTGCTTTATGGTCTGTTTGACTACGTGGACCATAATTCACTAAATGAACATCATGCTGTGCTGAAGAAGACTTGAAACTAGAGACTGAGACCATAAACTCATGTTTACAATGTTTACTGAGGGAATAAATCAAGAGAGAAGTAGAGTCATTTTCTCATAGACGTCTATGGGAGCAGAGGAGTCGCCCCCTGCTGGTCACCACAGAGAAGTAGAGTCATTTCCTCATAGACGTCTATGGGAGCAGAGGAGTCGCCCCCTGCTGGTCACTACAGAGAAGTAGAGTCATTTCCTCATAGACATCTATGGGAGCAGAGGAGTCGCCCCCTGCTGGTCACTACAGAGAAGTAGAGTCATTTCCTCATAGACGTCTATGGGAGCAGAGGAGTCGCCCCCTGCTGGTCACTACAGAGAAGTAGAGTCATTTCCTCATAGACGTCTATGGGAGCAGAGGAGTCGCCCCCTGCTGGTCACTACAGAGAAGTAGAGTCATTTCCTCATAGACGTCTATGGGAGCAGAGGAGTCGCCCCCTGCTGGTCACTACAGAGAAGTAGAGTCATTTCCTCATAGACGTCTATGGGAGCAGAGGAGTCGCCCCCTGCTGGTCACTACAGAGAAGTAGAGTCATTTCCTCATAGACGTCTATGGGAGCAGAGGAGTCGCCCCCTGCTGGTCACTACAGAGAAGTAGAGTCATTTCCTCATAGACGTCTATGGGAGCAGAGGAGTCGCCCCCCTGCTGGTCACTACACAGAATGCAGCTTTAACACGTGAAGCTTTGATTTCACTTTAAAGAACTGAATGTTGCCGTCTGCTCGAGGCCGGTTCTTTGGTTTTTAGTGTCTCCTTTAAACATTGTTCTGTACCTAAACTCTGTTCATGTTGACTCCTTTGTATCGTCTGTATGTGGTTGCGTCGCCCTTATTGTGCATCTTTAACGTGGCCGACTTGTTTTTCCGCATTGAAGTCGCTTGTCAGGGTCAGAGTGTGAGTAGAGAACTTCAAGGTCGAAGGGGTTGACATCGGACCCGAGGTGGTCCTGGGTAGTCGGGCAGCTCATGTTGGAGGCCCCTCATTGGTTTGTTTCCTGAACTTGCGATTGGCTCCCAGTTTTTAATCCCACCTGAGGGGAGTGAAAAGCTCTTTAGCAAGAGACCTTCGGCAAGAAGGCAGAGCAGCTTCTCTTCAGGTACTGTACCGTCTGTTTCTGTTCTAACCCGTTAGCGCCGTTAGCTTCTTGCACCTCAAGCTGCTTCTTAAATACATTTGTAGGAACTCTTGTAGGAAGTTTGCATGCTCTCGATAGCAGATAATCTGAGGTGGTTTAACGTTTGTGTTCATGTTTCAAAAGTAAAAGACGTTTTGCGTAAGAAAGGCGGATGCTGCTGGATGTGATGATGACATCAAGCTTATGATATTAAGACTACAAATGATGACAACTTAATTTCTGAATTTAGATCAAAAGAAATCTTTACAGTAAAGCGAATAATATGTGAGGAGTTTTCCCATTGAAACAAACATTTTTAAATCTTTCCATAATGTTTTCCGTTAAGTCTGTGAAGTGCCGTGTCCTCTAGGGAGGACGAAGCTGCTCCTACGTGCAGGACGTGGTCCCCCAAAGGTCACCCTGATCCCAGGTGTGCACTCGTTTTCTGTGTAATCCTGCTCATGAAACCACATGACGCGCCACAGAAGAGAGGAGAGCACAAACCTTTGACCTTTAATAAATGGTGAATTTCAGCGATCTCTGTTGCTTCACCTCTGGTCTGATTCTACCGGCCCTCCGCCTGTCTGAGGGGCCACGTTGGGGGGCTCGGATCTTGTGACCAGTTCAGAATGTCAGCCTGCTTTGTTTCTTGGCACTGGGTCCTAGCAGCAGAAGCAGCCAGCGATCTATAAATAATAAATGATTTTCCCACTGACCCAACGAGTGGCGCCTGACTCCCCCGGACGGAGAGGAAAGTGGACGGGGGGGGGGACGGGGCAGGGGGGGGGGGGGGGACGTTTGGCTCCTTGGTGGTCGGCCATCTTTGCTCCGAGGCGGATTACCGGCCTGACGGCTTCCGCATTAAGACGTGGTCTCGTGGAGGCGCCGCAACGCGACTTTCAAACCACGTCAAGTTGACTTTGAGACGAAGCGGCTTCTTCCGTCTTCGTCTGTGAGCTTTAGTGCACGTGTGAGACCCGGTGGGCTCTGTGCTAATGCTAAGAGCCTCAGAGCATCTGCTGAGGCCCCACCTGCTCTAAGCTTGTTAATGCATTAACACCGTGGGGGGGGCTCACATTTTACTTTCTGTGGCTTCGTTTCACTAAAATAAATGAGAAAATGCATAAGAAAATAATAAAAAGTTTCCTTTTCTAAATGAGTCTTAATCTAAATGTACCCAACGCGTGTCCACAGGACTCACTGATTACATCATTACAAGCTTTCCTTTCAGCTTCAATCTGCTTAAAGCAAATAGTTCATTTGGGCCGTTAAACACACGTGAATTCTGCTGCACTGCTAATAAACTACTATAGCGTCCTCCTTTGTGCTAAACAAAAGCTTCCTTTGTGGGGCCGTTACAGTCTAGTCGGCCCACAGCTGCTGCACTGATACTAAAACACAAGGAATATTCAATATATCAACATTCTCAAATCGGTGCCTTTCCTGTTATTGTTACCTGCAGCTTATTTTGCTACCGAAGTACCGAAAAGATGGCGAGCTCCTTCACGCGCTTCATCTCCGGACGCAACGCGGCCGTCCTATTGGCCAGCCTGGGCGCGGGAACCATGGCAACCGGCTTCCTGCTGGGCGAGAGCGGCTCGCTGGCCGCTGAGGGGAGAACGAAGCTCTATCCGCCCAGGTGAGCCGGATCAATGATGGTTATCAGCCGGGATCCTTTTTCACTTTAATGTTGCTGCTGATAAAGTAAAGAAAAAAAATAAAAATAAATAAACAAAACATGTAAGCTATATATAAACTACGTATACAACAATGAATAACACAGTAATTCCGGGATGAGAGGAACAGTGCTGAAAAGTGGGATCTGTGATCCGAGTTGTAATTCTCCGCCTCGGCTCCACATCACCTGCGATGACTCATCGCCTTTATGTTCCCGTAACCGAAGCAACCGAGAGGCCGCAATGGAAGTTAACCACTCGAGTGAGTCGGGGAGACGAGTGCTGTACTTACTCCTTTGGAAAAAGCCTGTGAATATCTCTTGCTAATCACTAGCATAGCTGCTGCTAATCCTAACCGCTATCGCACACGTGGATAGTGCTGATGCTAACTGCTAGCAGACCTTATCTCAGTCTTGCAGGTAAACTCGCATTCAGACTTAAGTGTAGGTCATCTTACCGTAGTACACAAGTATATTTAGCTCATGCCGCTGGTATTTCCGCGGCGTAGTGAACATCTGAGAGTGTGAAGAGCACACGAGGTCAAGGCAGGAACACTGGCAGCGTCCTGAAGAAGCTCTCAGGTTCCATCTGGGTTACCTTGACTCACTGCCCCCCCCCCCCCCCCCCCCCCATCCCGACCCTCTACTGCATGGGGCTTCTAATGCAATCACCATGTGTCCCAAATATGAATATGTTACTGTAAGGACACGTGGTCATTTTGCACTATTTGAGAAAACTGAAATACTTGAAAGGAGCAGCTGAAGACGTCCGTCAGACCTCAAGCTTCAGTATGTCTACAAAAACAACGGATCAAATGACCTTTAGGAAGAGAAGCTTTGTTTTTACCATAAAGAATTATAACCCACTGAGCTACAAACCAGCTGGTGAACAGAGTCGAGCATGTAGCAGCTACAGAGACTGATATGTGCCCTGTTGTTGGTGGTGGAGACCAAAAACGGAGCAAAGAGAGGGAACATTTATTCAACCATGGGGAAAATCAAATAACTTTATTTAATTTGCATTGAGACATATTTGTGCATGGAAATATGAAACACGTTTAACAAAGAGAATTGGATAAAACCCGTCAAACACTCTAATTAGATGTTAATGTTAGGCTCTTAATCTTCAACGGACTCCCTGAACTCAACTCTTTCCTCTTCATCCTCTCCTGCAGCTCCGACTTCCCCGACCTGAGGAAACACAACAACTGCATGGCGACGGCTCTGACTCCGGCCATTTATGCCAAACTGAGGGACAGGGTGACCCCCAACAACTGGACCCTGGACCAGAGCATCCAAACCGGAGTGGACAACCCCGGACACCCGTTCATCAAGACGGTGGGCTGTGTGGCTGGAGATGAGGAGAGCTACGAGGTGAGTGAGGTCAAAGGTTGCCGTTTGTGTCTGTGTATGAAAAAGAAACACTACTTTTATTGTATAATTTGATAGTTTAATTTAATTAATTTAGTTCAATTTTTTAATGATTTTTTTTTCTAGTTCTATTTCCATTTATTTTTCATTTTAAGCTTTACGTTGTTTTTATTGGTTTTCTTTGTCTGTCCAAGCACTTGAGTTATTATTATTAATTAGCTTTTTAAACTCCCCAAACCTTTGCCCTCTATTGCAGGTCTTTGCTGAACTCTTGGACCCAATTATCAAAGACCGGCACAACGGCTACGACCCCCGAACCATGAGACACCCCACCGACCTGGACGCCTCCAAGGTGTTTACACCACAACATCACCCGACCAAACACGACTCCCCCGCCCGCCTCCACCTCCTCGCACATTAAACGGCATCCCCTCTTCCTCCAGATCACCAACGCCATGTTCGACGAGAAATACGTCTTGTCGTCCCGCGTCCGGACCGGCCGCAGCATCCGCGGACTGAGCCTCCCCCCGGCCTGCTCGCGGGCGGAGCGCCGCGAGGTGGAGCGCGTGGTGGTGACGGCCCTGGCCGGCCTGAAGGGAGACCTGGCCGGACGCTACTACAGCCTGGGAGACATGACGGACAAGGAGCAGCAGCAGCTCATTGACGTGAGATGATCTCCTCTTTGCTCTGAAGTCAGATGGAGGAATCAGAGGAACTAGTCTGAATGTTTTAAAGTTCCGTCCCCACATGTTACGTGATGGAGCTGCTTTTCGGACTATTCGGTCTATAATAGTTTTCGGCTTTTCGGTCTATGGGAGCAGACTCCTCTGCTCCCATAGACGTCTATGAGAAAATTACTTCTCTCTTGATTTATTCCCTCAGTTAACATTGTAAACATGAGTTTATGGTTTATGGTCTCAGTCTCCAGTCTTCTTCAATACAGCATGATGTTCATTTAGTAAATTATGGACATTTGAGTCAAACAGACCATAAAGCAGGAGATGCTTTAGGGGGTGGGGCTACAGGCTGATTGACAGGTCTCTAATAGACCATAAAGCAGGGGATTCTTTTAGGGCGGGGCTCTAGCTCCCTCTTTTATAACAATGACCATAACATAAATCATTTTATAAGGTCATTTTTCATAATGCTTAATAATTTCTGGTCACTCATTGACATGATATTCTTGGAAGGACTGTAGCGTGTTATAATTTCCATAGTTGTGAAGCATTTTTATCTTTTTATGATGCAATATAATGTGATTAGAGGAGGAGACTCATTAACTGCTTTAAGTTAAATTTAGAAAATATGAAAAACACCAAACATGATTATCTAATTAATTCCTCCTTCGGCTCGGAGTTTCTCTTTTATTTGACCCTCCCGTTGTGATTATTTCACGCCGCGCGGCGCACAAGGATCACTTCCTGTTCGACAAGCCCGTCTCCCCGTTGCTCACCTCGGCCTTCATGGCCCGAGACTGGCCCGACTCCCGGGGGATCTGGTAAGAAAAGACCCCCCCAACAACGCCCTGATGGGGGAGACGCAGCCTAACGCATCTGGGCCGAAGCCTTTCTCCTCCTACGAGTCCTCCCTTCTGTCCTCCTCCACCCTCCCTTCTGTCCTCCCCCCTCCACAGCAGGAATACATAGGAGTTCATCCACCAAGTAGAAGACCTCACCCGTCTTAACGTCCTCTGTTTTCTACCTGTGTCTGTGTCACCGTGGCCCCTCCCACCTTTAGGACCACTTCCTGTTTGACAAGCCCGTCTCTCCGTTGTTGACATGTGCCTTTATGGCCAGAGACTGGCCCGACGCCAGAGGCATCTGGTAGGGTTCCTCTGCTGCACGTGTGCTGCACGTGTGCTGTGACGTTTAGACCTCCTGCTGGTTCAGTGCTCGCCGTGTGTTCAGTGGTGGGAGGGAACACGTTGTATTTTGGAACGCATTCAAGATACTTTACTTGCATTCTATGCAGCTCAATTCTTTCACTCTTCTACATCTCAGAGGTACATGTTGTACTTTTTACTACTACATCTCAGACTATGATGTATTGATGAATGTAGACTACAGGAACCATCATCCAGAATATTCAGATATACTAGTAAAACACTGAGATGTGCAATAAGTACTCCACCACTGAATATATATTTCTACATCCTGTCAAGCTAAATACAAACATGCAGTTATTTCGGCTCCTTTCCATGAGTCATCTCCGGCGTTGAAGAGCTCTTCCGCTGGTTCTCCTCAGGCACAACAATGACAAGACCTTCCTGATCTGGGTGAACGAGGAGGACCACACGAGGGTCATCTCCATGGAGAAGGGAGGCAACATGAAGAGAGTGTTTGAGAGGTTCTGCAGCGGACTAAAGCAGGTACGGAGGGGAGTGTGTGCTAGTTCTTCTACCGTGTTTGAGAGATATCTATATTTAAGTTAAAAGTTGTTCGATGCGAAGATGTTGATTAGTGGAAAGACAAAATGCAGGTCTTTTCATTTACTTTTTTTAATGTAAATTTACGGCGATTTATATATTTTCTTATACGGTCATAGATGTAAATAAAATAATATTTTCCTTTTAAACATTTATCATTTACTTTAAACGTACAATAAATTATATATCATTATATTTTACTCATCATTTTTTATATATTCATAAATCTATTTTATTTTATAATACGGGTGGATGAAATCCAGCGTTCTTATTGGTTGAGAGTGAGTCACTGCGGTACATTATTGAGCGATAATGTACAGCCTCTCGTACCTTATTGCTTAAATAATATCAAAAATAGAATTTATCATCAATATGTATTTATTTTTTCCATACATTTTCTCGATGTATTATATGTGTATCGTTAATTATTATAAGGCCTCATAATTATAGTAGATATTTTAGGTTGAGGCGTCTTCAAATCCGTCTCCCTACGACAACGTATTCTTCAGTTTGTTTTATTAATGTTTTAGTTTTGCTCGTCAAAGAACATTAAACTGTTTCATTATCACGTGACTGGGCGACCCTTCGTGTGACGTCTCCGCAGGTGGAGCACCTGATCCAGGAGAGAGGCTGGGAGTTCATGTGGAACGAGCGCCTGGGCTACATCCTCACGTGTCCCTCCAACCTGGGCACCGGCCTCAGGGCCGGGGTGCACGTGCGCCTGCCGAAACTCAGCAAGGTAACACACGACTATCACAATATTTTTATATTATATATTTGGTACCATGTAATGGCTGTTCTGGAGCTTTATTTATTTATATATATATATAGAGAGAGAGAGAGCGAGAGAGAGTAATGGAAGGGAGGTCTACACTGTTGGGTTTGGGTCTTTGAGAGGCATTTTGCTGTTGGTGAGATAAATTACGACTGATAAAAATCCATCTGCAGGACCCACGTTTCTCCAAAATCCTCGACCACCTGCGGCTGCAGAAGAGAGGCACGGGTGGAGTGGACACGGCGGCCACCGGAGACACCTTTGACATTTCCAACAACGACCGTCTGGGCAAATCCGAGGTGAGGGTCGATTTTGTTAAGACTCTCGTTCATTGCAAAGTGCCAGGAATGACCTTGGGGGTGTGCGTTTCTTCAGGTGGAGCTGGTCCAGATGTTGGTCGATGGGGTCAACCACCTGATTGACTGTGAGAAGAAGTTGGAGAGGGGGCAGGACATTAAAGTCCCAGCTCCCGTCGCTCAGTTCAGGAAGTGAAAGCTGGATCCATCGTGGCATCGGGGATGAAAACCTCAGCGTCCCAGAACCTGCAAACCGCACATCTTTAGGGAGACTTAATCTTAGACATGAACTACAGTTAGGGAGGGAATTCTACCTCAAGTTTAAGGTCCTCAATGTAACCCTGACTTCAATAAAGCCAACAGCATTAAAACACTTGAACTGTTTTCCTTGTGAAACGCTCACGCTAATGGTTAGCATAGACGTAGCTAGCGTTAATGAACGTAACCCGCAATTACATGTGAACTTTACTGGCTCTTTTCTAACCATATCACAGCAACATTCACATGCTAGCTTTTGGCATTAACAATTAGCATCAGTGCTAACGATCAAACCAGTTACTGCTCTTAGCTAACCGTAATTACAGCCGTATTCACATGCTAGCGATTAGAGATGTTAGCTATTATCTACAGCGAGTAAATATTAAAGAAATGTTGCTCAAACCAAGCAGTTCGTGTGTGTTATGTTTTGAAGCTGTAGCATTTTAGCATTGTGGAATTGCAGAGCTGCCAACTTTTCAAAAAAACTTGGAGTGAGATTTTGTCGGGGGTGACCAAGATTTTGCCGCGCACGCAGCCACACACATTGGTGGCTCATATCAGGAAATTGGAATTCATTTGGCGTAGTACCCATGTTGTACGCTGCATTCTGGTGGTTTGTGGGGCCCAACGTCGTTGAGAGGGGCGGCCTACTGGAGGTGGACAACATTGGTTACATTCTGAGAAGCAGAGACGTAGCTGATGGTCCACCCCAAGGACATTCTGGTTTAAGTAGATGTCATTTCATGCATTCCAGTGGATCTTTGGGTCGTATGCCTGAACTTATTCTGATTCATGTTCATCTGCTCATGACTTGTGGGGCCTTCTAGACTTGAGCTGAACATTCATCCAGAAAACTATTGCTGTGCCTCAATGACTGTCTATGTACCACAACATAGCCTAATTAATAGACCTGTGTTTAAGATTTGACCAATTTAGGTTGTTTTGATTACAATGGTATTCAACTAACTCTTAACTAAAACCTCACCTATATTGTTAATAATTATATAAGTATTCTTAAGAGCACTTAATGATTCATGTTCAGCAAAAAATGACAAGTTTAGTTAGGGAAAATATTTTTCATTATCAAACAAAAAAGTGCAACAAATAAAGTGCTTAAAGTGCTTAAACAGGAGCCTTTCAAAGCAAAACAATGGATACACATAATATAAATACACATAAATAAAATAACAAAAGATGAGGTATTAAGAAGGAGATCAGAAGCTGGTTTTTATCAAGCATTGTTTATTAAGGCTTAATAAACAATGCTATGATGTTTTGAGCATGCAGTACACCAAGAGGTTAACAAGGTGCTCTCCTGCTGCTTGTTGTGACAGTTTACATTCACCACTCAAAATCACACAAACACAACTAATAATGTCTTTCAAGAATTAAAGTTTAAGAGAGTGAGTACTTAATTGAACCACATGTCATTAACGTACCTTAGTCTTTGCTCCTCCTGAGTTTCTCCCGCGGTTGTGTCTGTTTGAAAACCTTCTTCTGTTGCTAACTCCGGGACTCTTCGGGGTAAATAGGATGTCTATGCAGCGAATAGGTTCACAGACGCGCTCCTTAGCGCCGTCTATCGTCGGGGAGTTTGAAAACGAACGAACGCGCTTCGGCCCAAAATCCGAATTTCTTTTTTTGCCGTGAGAAATTTGTTGTGTGGTGTGAGTGCGTGTGAAAACATGCAAAAGCGTGTGTCACACGGCGAAACCGTGAGAGTTGGTAGATCTGGAATTGGCAAGCTAACGTTAGATTTACTCATTTAGCGGCCGACTAGCCGCTATCTAAATTATACTTTAGTGATGGTACTTTGTTGCTGGCATACAGCTAACCAACCGACCGTTACTTTGTTTACATCCCCCAAAGCATTATGGGAACAGAAGTTCTAAAAAACATGGTACACTATCATACAAAGTATGACATGAAGTGTATGTCGAGTGTTCACCAGTATGTGAGGCCTCCAAGAACTCAGTGAAATGCAGTTAACATCCCATAATCCATTGCGTCAGATTTTAAACTAGGCTGTTGTGTCTTTATTGGACATTGAGAACATTGTTTTAAAAAAAGGTCACTTTAAAACATTTTATCATGGATATTACACGTAAATCTGAGGCTAAAAATCACAACAATACGGTTTGGTTTAAGCATCCATCACAAATCTTTATTCAGTAACGACCTTCTGTCCTCCACCTGCAGCTGGATGTAGTGCCTTCGTATGTGTGAAGGCGTAGAGCTTCTTCAGGTTACATCGGGTTTATTCATGGAAAACAGAAAACAAGTAGAGCCGTTTGACTGCGGCAACATAGTAGAACCAATCAGTGCTTCGTACGTCTCGTACTTAACCAAACAGTGACGCAACGGAGAAGAAATAGATGGGTGAACTAGGTCTGACATCCACTAGTCTGCAAATTAACGAACAAAAAGCTTGCCGACACAGTGCACTTTCCTGTGAAGACCCCCCCACCCTCCAAAAAACAGCAGAAATACATAAACAATGAATCGTTGTTGCATTTTTCACAAATCACTGAGTTTACATGTTGAATTCTGCATCAGTGACAAACTTTAATTTTCATGTTCCGCAACAGGTGATTTCACAGAATATCTTAAAGGGGGGTCGGGGGTCAGCTTTAGATCAGCTGTGGGTTTTTTTTTGTTAAGAGAGTCTGATATAAGCTATTGATTGAAGTGAGAGAAGAAAAACAGGTAAGTAGAACTAGTTTACTTCCTAGGATGCCACCTCTGACAAATTTCTTCTTCTTTTCTTTACTTTTTTTACGAAAAAGAAATCAGTAGAAAGAAAAAAAAAAAAAAAACAACCCAAAGGTGACACCTAAAGGCCAGAGCCTGCCTATTCACCAACAAAAGTCCTGCTTTTTTCTTTTTAGTCAAACAGAAACACAAGCCTCTCAGAAGGAGTGGTTGAAGAGTGCTAAAAAACAAGCAGGTATGCTAGAACAGGGCGTCGCTGTGTAGTCGAGGAAACAGAAGAGGGGGGGGGGGTGACAAGCGGCAGTTGAGCGTCGGTGTCGTGCCGTCAGTCGGTGGGCCGCTTTTCACTGTGTTTCTTTGTAAACTCCTCGGCATTCTTCATGAATTTCGCTCGGTCTTTACTGTACTCCTCCGCCAGGTCGGCGCGCAGCGGGTGGTCCGGTTCAGGGCTGTTCACCAGGGCAAGGAGATTGGTGATTACTGCAGGAGGGGGGGGGAGAGGAGCATGAACATTAGAACCAACGGACTGGAAGTAAAGGACACTCTGCGATGGCGGCAGCTACAAAGGTTACGTTGTGGAAGGCTAAAACGCCAATCCGTTTGACGAGAGCGGAACTACAACATCGGCGCAGCGTCTTAAGTTTACGGTTTTATCCTCGTTTGTTCTTAAGATACCACCGCGACCTCGTTCACCAGAGGCCGCTAGACCGCACGAGCCGGCCCTCCAAAGGGAGTCATTCGCACGGCGAGCCTCACCATTCTCCGCCTTGGTGGCCGGCTTCCAGTTCTCCACGCTGACGATGGGCAGGCACACCTGGCCCTTCTCGTCGATGTTGGGGTGGTAGATTTTCGTCTTGAAGGTGATCTTGGGCGGCTTGAAGGGGTACTCGGCGGGGAAGATGAGCTCGATCCGAAACGCCCCTTTGTCGTAGGGAGGACAATTCTTTGGAGAGAACAAAGAGCTTGTAAGAGAATTGATCGACTGGACGAGGTTCTTCTGTGATCGCAGCGGGTCAGTACTCACAGGAACAAGGAGGCCTTGCCAGTTCAAGACATTCGACTCGTCCACTTGAATGCTGCGGAAAAACTTGTCCTCATGGTTGCGGATTTCCTCGAGCTCCTGAAACAAAACAAGCCATTTAAAAAGCAGCCACTAGTTACACCTGTAGGATCAAGAACGACTGCTCATCCACGTCCAGGGGTAGAGACGCACTGGGAACCGCAAGGTTGGTGGTTCGAGCCCCCCGAAGTGTCCCCGAGCAAGACACCTAACCCCTCATTGCTCCCCGGGCAAAGATGTAAATGCCATGAGTTAAAAATGTAACGTAAGTCGCTTTGGATAAAAGCGTCAGCTAAATGACTGAGGGCGAATGAATGAATGAATTAATAATAATAATAATAACAATAATAATAATAATAACAACTAGAAAATGCATTTCCTGCTGAAAATGCGTTGGAATGCAAAAAGCTGAAATGAATTTTTTTTAAATAGCTCAAAATACAGAAAGTTGAAAGGAATTGGAATAAATTTGCTGAAAATACAGAAATGGGAGAAGCTGAAATGAATTTCAATAGATCTGCTGAAAAACAATAAAGATTCGAATAACAACACTTGGAATGCTTAATGCATTCCAACAATAATAATAATAATAATATAATTATTATTCTGGATGGGGCAATGGAGCATTAATAGTACTTTCACTTTTGGTACCAGTGTTTCCCCAGTATAGTAGTATTTTTACTTTAGTAAATGATCATCTGAACACTACTTTATACACATATGAAAAACTACATAGAAATAAAAAAAAAAAGAAGAAGCAGGCAGTGAATCGGACTTCTACTTCCCGTCAGCAGATACTTCACTGTCTGTACCCGAATCTTAAAAACTACATCATAAAGGTTTTATTAGACAAACCGAAAGTGTAAGATACTGTAGGGACTAGTAAAAGAGAACGTAGTACCCCACAGTGAAAGTACTACAACCAAAGATACAATGTAAAAACTAAAGAAATAGAAAGTAAAAGTTACGTGTTCCCTCGGATTTGTGACGCCACCACTGGGATGAAAGTACGTAGTTACCACGCTACTGTTTTAACATTTCCCCCACATCACAGACCCTCTGCGATCTCACGTCACGGTTATTTTTATTTTCTATCACAATTCTGCGAAACGACATTGTCGGCCGGGTGGAGGTGTGACGTCACGTCCCAGCCCCAAAGTCTCCATGTTTTCTCTCCACAGCTTTTCAGACGGTGACAGCGCGTAAAACAAGCGGCCGCGCGTCTCCCCGTCGCGGCCCCCGGCCCCCAACGTGGAAACCACACGGGTTAGAAACCCAAACCCCCCCCAAAAAACACGTTATTGGCCTCGTCGGCTGCGTGTGACACGTGCTCCCGGTGGCTGTTGAGTCACGTCCCCGGGCTCCGTGAACTAAGTAACTCCTCCGCTCCCCGGCGCCCGTTATGCTTTCACTCGGTCGGTCGGATGACCGCTAACCCGTCGCGTTAACGGCTCCCCCCCCCCGGTGGAGGGGCCGCGGAAACACGCCGCGCGGCCGAAACGCGTCGACGTGATTATGTCGCGAAGCGGCGCATATTAGGATGATTCGTGTATTTTTTTTTTTACCTTGACTAGTCTCTTGTTCATTGTGGTGCCGATGTTTTCTTCTTCTGCTTCTGCTTCTTCCTGTTTCCCTGCGTTCCTGCTCGACTTCGATTCTGGTTTTAAGTGGCTCGAAAGACGACGTCATGACGTCACAGCGCCACCAGCTGGCCCGGAGAGGAAGAGCATGTTATACATATCTGTGATAATAATAAAATCTGTAAAATCCCAACAACCAAAAAATATGTTATATTAGTGACATAACAATAAAACACAATGGTAATAATAATAGTATGATGACATGATAATAATACAATAATAATAATATAACAATAGTGAAACCATTATAAACAAATCACGATGATAATAGTAATGATAGTAACAATTATGGTAATATTTATAATAAAAATATAGATAATTGTAATGATACTGTAATGATAATGATGATAATGGTGTCTGATTTCGGATAGAAAGACACCAAGCCTGTACACACAAGTGTTTTGTGTATATTATTACACTATACATACAAGAAAAACTAAATGTCATTGGTTAAAAAAATATGATGTCATGTTACAGTAAGTCATCTGGACTACATCCGTTCATTTGGACTAGCTGTTCTATAATGCAAACATATAACATGATTGGTAGAATACAACCATGGACGGTACAGAGATATACCTGTATAAAACAGATACCCTTCATACAGTGTTGTTGAGAGGACACAGTTGCCCCCTAGTGGTAGTAAACCACTACAACATAGGGCAGTAACCATTAGTCTCAAACAGATTTCGAAGGTTAAGTATTTTTATTAAAACTGTGTGATGATTATGATTGACAAATATTGATTCCTTTATAAGACACTCTTGAATAAATGCATCTCTTGAATAAATGCAACAAAACACTCTTCTGTGTACAAAGTGTAAAACGTGATTGAGTTTGAAAAAAATGAATATATAAATATAAGAATAATGTGTAATGTATTCATAATAATAATTTAAAAAAACAAGCATTACATAACGAGTATCAGAAGTTAAAAGCATATTTAAAAAGGGGTGTTTGTGAGTATTTCACAACAACTACAGGAGCTCCAGTTGATGTATATTTACCATAAATAACCTAAATTTAATTAATAACGAAGTCACCGTTAACACTATCAATAACCCCTAATAAAAAAAATAAAAAAAATAAGTAAAATAAATAAATTAACTTCGAGCGGATCCTGTGCCCACGTGACAGTCCGTTCCAAGATGGCCGCTTGAGTGGAGAATTCACACATCTCCAATAAAAAACTAATCCAACGGCTAGCTAGCTAGCTGGTTAGCGTCCCCCACACACAACTTTAACTACCCGGTTTACCGGAGAATGAGGCGACGACTCGGGGGGCATATGTTCCCATTTTCAACCGGAATGTGAGGACAGTACACCGGGGACGACGTCGAAGTTATGGAATAGAACCAGTGCTGGTGAGGAACGTCAGAAACAAAAACAAAAAAGAACAGGTTAAACCCACAGTAAGCTAACGTTAGCTAAATTAGCTTGCTAACGCGTTCAATAACAACCGAACTAACGTTAGCATTCGAACTGAAGCTACACCTGCTTCAATCCCGCTGACAACAGGCTGTTTTTGTTGCTAGTTTGTAAACTGTTAGTGTTAGCTATCATCATGTGATCAACGCTCAAGCTAAGTGTTCGTTGTGGTGAGGTGTTACAGTTGCTAACGTAACTTGCTAACTTCAGCTGTTAGCTCACTGTTGTGCTATTTGTGTTCGTTAGCCTGTTTGCTAATGTGGTAGCTAAAAGTATTTAAAACGACACAGAGATGACAACCATCCTCCCTCGTGTTGGCGTTGAAAAATTGTGTTGGTGACTTTATTTTATGAGGGAGGCGATCTGGGTTGTTATGAAGCTGTGGAATTAACGCCAGACGCTCTTTTACGTTAAACAACAGAGGAATTGTTTAATTGCATTGGTAACATTGAGCCTGACACCGGTGTTGCAACGATGCGTGTTACCCAGCTGATTGTGTTGCCTCATCTGGCATTTTGTGCTGTAACTCAGTAGAGATCAGTAGATAAAGTTGTTTCACTTTGTGCTGCCGCCTTCACACGAGTAAACACTAAGAGAACTGCTTCTACTTCCCATAATGCAACTTCTTCTCCCATGAAAGTCCCCGTCGCCTGTAATAGAAGTGTACATTTAACTACCTGATAGTTTGATAAGTCTTGGATAAGATGTCTTGGAATCATTTATTTAACTGACCAGAACGGGTTTGGCCACATTTCTGGAAGTGCATAGTTTTACTGTGATGATTAACCCCAAGATGTGTGTTTAATGAGGCTGGCTTCATCCTTCCCTTCACTAACACAACCGCCGGAACAAGGAAGCGTCTCTACACATTCCGAGCTCTGTAGTGTTGTTTGTGTGGCCTCTTTATTAACATGGCTGTAGTTTAGATCAGCTGGTTACTGTGGAAACTCTTAACAATTACTTCTTTTGATTAAAATAGTTTGCAGGACCATCTGATCGAAACACCAACAATTTTCTGACTTGATCAGCAGCAGCAGCATCATCTAAAAGTAACCTACCAAATGTTCTCTATGTAATGCATGTTTTCTTTTTGTTATTCCTGGAGAGGAACGTGACGATGTGGCTCTTTCCCTTTCGATCTGGGACGTATGTTATTGTCTGAATCGAGCTCAACTTTGTGAGAGTATTTTTACAGGGACTTGAAGTGTCACTTGTGTTGTTGTTGTTGTTGCGTTAGCTCTGTGTGTTGTGTGCTGTGACCCTAAAGAGTGGATTATAGTTCTAGTTTCTTTAGTAATGCTCCTGCTGGTTGATGTTCCTTGTGTTGCTGCACAGAAATCCTTTGAGAGGAGACAAAAGGGTTATTAATATTCCACTCGGGCAGAAGTTGAATCTCGGTGGCGTTTTAAAGCCGAACCTCGTGACTCCTGTTGAACACGGGGAGGAAAAGTCCCGGCGTCGCCCTCAACATTGTAATCATGAATCAATAAAAAACGTTTGTAGATTATACAGAATTAAATGAACACGTTTAAAAAGTAAAATGTGTCAATGATTAAAGTATAACCGCTTTGTTGTAGCCGAAGTCACTCCTTTAGCTACTCACATGTCTGCTGATCACATGACGCTGTGTAACTGGTCTGGGATCAGAATGTGATCATAATGGTGGAACCAGGTCGTACGAATGATTCGTCCTTGAGGTGTTATTTGTGCACTCTCAGTAATTTGTCATCTTTTCACCCACGCGACGAGTTTAGAATTACAAATGAGACTTCTGGTTCACGAGCCGGCCGCTCGAAGGAAGACGGGTGTTTGTGATATTTATCACATGACATGATTATTGATCCATCATGTTTGACTTTGTGTCACAGCTGTTGCTTTGTCCCGGTGTGTTAATGTGTCGACAACTGGTGCAGATCCTTGACTGAGATCACATGGTTCTCGTAATGTTTTTCCAGGAGTTGCAGGGGTTCGAGGGGGTCGACGGCCCGACGCTTTCGTCCAGCATGGACAGCTTCTTCAAGGCTGCTGTTTGTGATCTGGACAAACTGCTGGATGACTTTGAGCTCAATACTGGTAAGAGTCCAAAAAGCGTCTGCAAGTAATGATTCATTTATTGATTATAATTATTATATTTTAAAATACAGAAAAGCAGGATACCAACTTGCAGACGGCATCTGTTGCAGACAACAATATTTTCTGCTCTTTGGATCAATCACCAAAATAGTTCCCAATTAGTCGCCTAACAGCTGCAGTCCATGCAATTGGATATCAATCATTTTACATTGTAATTGTACTAAACAACAGTAATCAAGTTTTTTCTTCTGTTAATCTGAGTTTAACATGTTTTGTTCTTTTCATTATTTCAGAGGAACACGAATGCAAATCTGTTTTCCTGAAGCCGTCCGTGTACCCGTTCTCCTCTCTGGGCTCCCAGTGTTTGACCTCCGAGGCCTCCAAGGTCCCGCCGACCCTCCCCGACCTTAACGCTCTCCATTATGGTTCTGCCCACCGCTTCCCCACTCAGAACTGCAGCGCTGCCGACGACCAAGAGGTCAAAGTTCAGCCTCTCACAGCGGTGGACCTCCTCTCCTCCGTGGATCGCCGGCCGGCTCAAAGCTCCGCCCCTCCCTGCCCCGACCGGGCCCTGAAGCCGGTGTGTGACCTGGTGAACGACACCAGCTCGGCCGTC
>NC_135702.1:1478526-1498526 GCF_964276395.1 Gasterosteus aculeatus | reverse complement strand
CACAAATCACAGCGCTGCCTCGTGGTCATTTCAACATGGCCGCCGCCCCAAATGTCCTCTGAGCTCTTAGTCGTACTCGTGCCACAGTTCTGCTTTTTAATGAGCTCATTTCATAACTCGCTCAATTCATTAGTGGCTGTGGGCTTAAAGTCATCTGTAACTGTAGTGACCAGCAGAGGGTCGCCTGTTAAAGCTGCATTCTGTGCAGTGACCAGCAGGGGGCGACTCCTCTGCTCCCATAGACGTCTATGAGGAAATGACTCTAGTTCTCTGTAGTGACCAGCAGGGGGCGACTCCTCTGCTCCCATAGACGTCTATGAGGAAATGACTCTAGTTCTCTGTAGTGACCAGCAGGGGGCGACTCCTCTGCTCCCATAGACGTCTATGAGGAAATGACTCTACTTCTCTGTAGTGACCAGCAGGGGGCGACTCCTCTGCTCCCATAGACGTCTATGAGGAAATGACTCTACTTCTCTGTAGTGACCAGCAGGGGGCGACTCCTCTGCTCCCATAGACGTCTATGAGGAAATGACTCTACTTCTCTGTAGTGACCAGCAGGGGGCGACTCCTCTGCTCCCATAGACGTCTATGAGGAAATGACTCTACTTCTCTGTAGTGACCAGCAGGGGGCGACTCCTCTGCTCCCATAGACGTCTATGAGGAAATGACTCTACTTCTCTGCAGTGACCAGCAGGGGGCGACTCCTCTGCTCCCATAGACGTCTATGAGGAAATGACTCTACTTCTCTGTAGTGACCAGCAGGGGGCGACTCCTCTGCTCCCATAGACGTCTATGAGGAAATGACTCCACTTCTCTCTTGATTTATTCCCTCAGTAAACATTGTAAACATGAGTTTATGGTCTCAGTTTCAAGTCTTCTTCAATACAGCATGATGATTATTTAGTGAATTATGGTCCATTTAACCATAAAGCAGGGAAGCTAAAGTACAAATATCAATGTCATGGAGGTGCCGGGGGGGTCAGCAGGATTCATCCTCTGTGGACCATGAAGGTTTGCACGGAGACTGGTGAGATGATTCCGTTGGTGGACTCTTAGCCAAATAAGAAGGGGGGGGGGGGGGGCATCAGAGCCCGGCTAGCGGCAGCTCAAAGTGGGTGACGTGTGTGCTCCGCTCAGCGCGCCTCCATGACGCCTTTCTCCCTGTAGCCCAGGCCCTGGAGCGGATGATGAGTCCTGCAGGTCCCAGTCCCAACCCCAACGTCCCGTCTGAGTACTGCAGCACCATCCCCCCTCTGCAGCAGGCCCGAGCCGCCGGCACGCTTAACTCTCCTCCGCCCACCGTCATGGTGCCCGTGTCCGTTCTCAAACACCCGAACAACGACAGTACGACTGCCCTTAAACCAACGCACACGGTTCTATTCTTTTTGTCACCTCCGACCGAACCTCTTTGAGCCTCCTCCTCCCTCTCTCGTTCTCCCGTGTCGTCAGGTTGTCCTCGGGAGCAGAAGCGCGTGTGGTTCGCCGACGGCATCCTGCCCAACGGCGAGGTGGCGGACACCAGCCGGCTGTCGGCGCCGAGCCCCCGGAGCGCGCAGGAGTCCGGCCCCGCCGCGTGTCCGGACCCGACGGCCGTAAGAGACGCGACCCTTCCGTCCGCCGCCCGGACTGTGAGACCCGGGGTTCTGCTCACAGCTCCTGTTAATATTTATTTTATATTGTTGTCGGGAACAATTATTATTATCTTCAAAGACTCATAAAGATCTGACGTCAAAGTATAGAGATGAAACATTCTAAATATAACAGAACTTAATCTTGTATTAGTTATTTGAGGCCTTTTTCCTCCACAGCTGACTCGTATTTTAACCCCGTCATTAAATCTGTCTTTATTGTTGCCACGGTGACGGATCCTCCGCTGTTCTTATTTGTCTTTTTTTTTCCCAGCCCGTCTCAGAGGTGGAGGTCGGCGGCTCCTCCTCCGCCCCCGAAGCCTCGTTGGAGGCGGAGGCGGTCCGCCCCCCCCCCACCTCGGGGCCCTGGGACTACGCCCTGCTGTGTGGAGTCGGCGGGTCGGTGACGAGGGTCCCCAGCCTGCTGCCCGACAACGAGGAGGACCTCCCCCCTCTGCTCATCAGCACCGGCGAGGAGGAGGAGGCCGCAGGTTCCGTTCCCCGTTTCTTCAGCCGCTTCTGCTTCTGCTCATCCATTGTTTATTCCTGTTTGACTTTTTTTTTTTTTTTCTTCCCTCCAGATGTTTTGGTGGAGGAAAGCCCCGCCCCCTGCCAGATCCTGCACCTATTGGAGGAGGGAGGACCTCGACCGCTGACGTTCGTTCTCAACGCCAACCTGCTGGTCAATGTCAAGCTGGTCACATGTGAGTAGAAGATGCCCGTTTAGATGGAGGTGTTTGGACACATTTACAGGAACGCGTGTCTCCTCGTGCACCAGACTCGGGGCGCCGCTGCTGGTGTTTGGGCTCCAGCGGGCTGCAGGCGGTGGGTCAGAAGGAGCTGGTGTTCCTGTTGGAGTGTTTGCCAGAAGAGAAAACTCTCCCCAAAGACCTCTTCACACTTTATCTCAACATCTACCAAGAGGCCCAGAAAGGTAGGAAGGAAGCATGCAGGTCACCCCTGCGCCTCCACCCGCCCTTTCTCCTCTCTGGTCTCCTCTGTTCTAGAAAAGACTACAGCCCCCCCCCCCCCCCTCTGTTCCAGGGAAGTTCCTGGAGGAGCTTGACAACGTGACCTTCACCAGCAGCTTCCTGGGTAGTAAGGACCATGCCGGCATGCTCTTCTTCTCCCACAGCTGTCAGCCTCTGGACGGCCTCTCTCTGCCCCCCCCGCCCTTCATGTTCGGCCTGCTGGTCCAGAAGCTGGAGGTCCCGTGGGCCAAGGTCTTCCCCCTCCGGCTGCTGCTGCGGCTCGGAGCTGAATACAATGGTGTGTGTGTGTGTGTGTGTGTGTGTGTGTGTCTATGTCTATGTGTGTGTGTGTGTGATCATTTTATTAAATCTCTTTAATTAAAAGTGTCTGTAACGTGTCTTACGTGTGGTCGTATGTTTCTCCTTCCCAGTTTATCCCACCACATTGACCAGCGTCCGCTTCCGTGAGTCCGTGTACCGAGAGACGGGACACACCATCATGAACCTGCTGGCTGTGAGTGATGAGGACCTCCGCTCGCTTCCTTAATCCCCATGAAAGCTTCTTTCCGCTAATTGGCTCCTAAGCGTGTCGAGATTAAAGAAAAGGGATTCAGACCGGAACGCTGAACTTTGCAGGCGCACAAAATGTCTTATTTATTTACGTGTAAAACCCGAGCAAACCATCCACTTTGATCTGAGAACGATGTTTGTGTCTCTCGTGTCTCTCGTGTCCAGGACCTGAGGAACTACCAGTACAGCCTGTCGGTGGTGGAGGGCCTGAGGATCCACATGGAGATGGGACACAGCTACATCGACATTCCCAAGAGGAGCTTCAACGAGGTGAGAGGAAGAGAACGTCTGCTTCCTGTCCCGTGAGAAGCTCTTTTCTCCAGATGTTAGATGATGGATACAGCAGTGAACTGGAGTGTGCGTTTGTTTTCCCAGATGCAGAAGGTGGTGAACGCCTCCAACGAGCACGTCATCAGCATCGGGGCGCGGTTCAGCTCGGAGGCCGACTCCCACCTGGTGTGTTTCCAGAGCGAGGAGGGCGGCTACCAGACGCAGGCCAGCAGCAAGCCGGGCCAGACCCGCACAGGTGAGAGCCGCTCGTCCCCCGCCGGAGGCGCGGAGGGCCAGCGGCTGACGACGGCGTTCTTGTGCTTCTGTTGTTGTTGTTGTTGTCGTCGCCGCAGTGACCGGGGCCAGCTTCGTGGTGTTCAACGGGGCCCTGAAGGCCTCCTCGGGCTTCATCGCCAAGTCCAGCATCGTGGAGGGTAAAGACCGCCGACTCGTGCCGTGTCTCTTGTGCGAGCGGAGCCGCTGTAACCCTGAGCTCTCCTCAGACGGGCTGATGGTGCAGATCCCTCCGGAGACCATGGAGGCCCTGCGCGCCGCCCTGAGGGAGCAGGCCGACTTCCACATCCCGTGCGGCAGGAACGACGGCGGGGAGCCGCGGGAGAACGTCAGCGTGCGCTGGGTGGACCGGAGCCTGCCGGTCAACGCCGGGTAACGAGCACTCGCACGCTCAAAATACATGAAACCGCCCGTGGAAACGGAACCAGCAGGACCAGAAGTGGAGAGAACGACAACGTTCATTTATTTCTTCAATGTTTCGCTTTACAAAAATTGTGGAATCAATTTCCTAAGTGCAACCAATTTAGAATTATTGTCAAATTTAGCTGAAGTTCAGCCGAGTTTCACCATTGGTCTCAGAATTAAATTCTATTTTTTTGTAAAGAATCCGTTTAGAGTATAAACAGTTTATTTGGAGCAATAATTGAGTGTATTTCTCTGACGTTCGTCGCGTGCGGTGCGTTCAATGGCGGTGGGGAAGAGGAACATGGCGGCGTGTGAAGTCTGAGACGTGGTTTTCTGCTCTGACGCTCGTCCGCAGCAGAAGCAGCGCGGTCGACGGCAGACCTCTGGACGGAGTGCGCAGCGTGCGGATGCAGCAGGAGGCGGAGTTTGAGTCGGACGGACGCACCATCAGATGCACCGAGGTTTATTCCAGTCTTTGCACCATCACCAACTGCACCACCCCCCCCCTCCCTCCCACACACAGACCTCCCCCCACTCACTCGACACACTGTGTCTGGACGTCCTGGCAGGTTTTCTACCAGCTGAGGACTCCGGAGGCGGCGCCGGCGTCCTGCGGCGTGTTCCAGAAGGAGATGGCGTT
Organism: Gasterosteus aculeatus; assembly: GCF_964276395.1. NCBI lineage: Eukaryota > Metazoa > Chordata > Actinopteri > Perciformes > Gasterosteidae > Gasterosteus > Gasterosteus aculeatus. The sequence continues at coordinate 1,493,748 of NC_135702.1, read as the reverse complement.
GGCCGCCTGCAGCGCCCTGACGCCCCACCTGGCCGTGCTGGCGGCGAGCGGCATCAACGCGCTGTCGCTGCGCGTCTCCACGCAGGCCGACATGGTAACGGTCCAGATGTCTCCGTCGACCTCCCCAGGTCATCATCACGAGACCTCTGTGCGACCTTTGAACCCTCTTCTTGCGTGCGCCTCCTCTCTCAGGTGGAGTACCAGGCCGGCTCCGGAGGCCGGCTCCTCCCCCAGCGCTACATGAACGAGCTGGACGGCGCCCTCATCCCCGTCATCCACGGCGGCGGCGCCAGCGTGCCGCAGACCGCCATGGACATGGAGTTTGTCTTCTACATCACGCACGCCATCTAACCCGTGGAGGGGGGGCGGGGCCAGGGGACTAACTGCACAGCTGGTTCATTTTGCACAGTTTGGACACGCAGCCGGTCGTCGGGCTGCAACATTCCCCTCTGAGGCTTCTGGGGGAGGGGGGGGTGATCGGGGGGTGATCGGGGGGGTTGGGCGTCATTGAAGGGACCTAAACAGACTTTATTTTCTACTTTCGCCGTCACCAAAGCTGCTTTTAACACGAGAAGCCAAACACTAAACGAGGACTACGACCAGATACCACCTGATGTTTCTTCTCGCTCCGCCTTCCGTCGGTGAATGTGCCCCCCCCCCCTCCCCCCCCCCACGGGGGCGTCTTTCATTAGGATGCATTTACTGTATGTTAACACGGGCGCGGCGCTCTTGAGGAAGTGCGTTTTCCTCTGGCGGTGCGGCGCCTTCGTCACCGTCGTACTGACAACGAGCTGCGTTCGAGTTGCAGTTTGTCGCAGGTTCCTTGAAGGAAAACCAAACACCAGAAAGCTTCTCCAGAAATACACGGATGTAATATCGAATATCGAATATCGTTTTACGCTGGAAAACATCTGAAGCCGAGCTGCATAAAGAATGTTTTAAAAACCGATCATCACATGAAACGTTTTTAATGATTTAACTGGGGAAATGATTACGTGTTATTAGAGACTTATGTTTGTTCTTAAGCACAATATAAATCCCCCCCCCAAAGAATAACTGACGCTGAACATGAAGCAAACAGGAGGAAAGTCGACGTGTTGCAGCAGCTGTGCAGATGACAATAAAACAACATCTCGCCACGTTACTTCTATTATTTAACCTTTGGAGGCAGAAAAATCATAAACATTTTCTTCCATTTTATATATATATATAAATATTTAGATCAGGGCAGTAAATTATTATATTTTGTCTGAAGGATCAAAGCAGCATTCAACGTTGTCTGAGTTTTATTTTCTTGTTTTGTGTGGATCAGCTGGTCGGAGGTGAACCTGGTATCCGGGTCGATTCAACCGTCTGAATAACTCGCGTATTGAAATAATAAAATGAGTTTTATGAGACAATATTTGTTTGTGTTCAATGAATTTGTTTCATATTTTGACTTTTCTGCAAAGATCAAATCCACCTTGTGTTTCACTCAAGTATTGCACATGAGTACAATTTTGAGGTACTTTTACTTTAAGGATTTTATTTTCCTGTAACATTTTGTTTTGTTAGAATTCAGGAGGGAATTTTTTACTCTGACACAACATTTATTTAATAACTTCAGTTCCTCCAAATAGTATCAAGAAATAAATAATGATGCTGTGCGTAGAATATTTAAAACAAGCTTTAAACGATGAATAATAATCCATAATAATGATGTACGTATATTTTAATAATAATTCACTAAAAGTTGCTTTCATGGACAAAGTTTAAAGATACAAATTTGACAGTGCAAAGTATTAAATACGCTTTTGCAATAATAATTACGGATAAAAACAATAATGGTAATAAAACCGCAAGGGGGTGTGTGCGCGCGCCTGTGTGTGCGCGTTTGACTGGGTGTGCGCGCCTGTGGCCGCGTGCGCGCGCCTCTCGGCAGGTGTCGGAGCGGCGGCGCAGAGATGAGCGGACGGGTCGGTGACTTGAGCCCCCGACAGGCTGAGAAACTAACCGAGGTAAACGCGACATCGATCCGGGATTGAAATGAACGTATTGATCACCTCGGTGACGTCACGGCGCACAGCTGGATGTTTCACACGTGGTTACTTCAGCTCACTGCTGGTTGTAATTAATCTGATTTGTAAGAGGCATTCTTACCTGTGTTGTACATGTACTGCACTTAACACTCTGAGGTACTTGTACTTCTTCACCGTGTTATTCTACTGTGTACTTATTGAACAGATGTACTTATGGGTTCTTTATTCATTTTCATAGAAAAACATACGAATGTTACACCGACGAGGTGAAGATGCCTTCAGCAAATACATCTGATAATTACAGATTATATAGTAGTAATAAAACACTTAACAAATACTTTTAACCATATTTTGTTAATAGTACATTTACTTCTTCCAGTGAAGAAGACTCAAATACTTCTATAAAATCCTACATTGTAGTACTCTTTGTCGCAGGCGCAGAATATGTATAAATGATAGATTATGTTATGAGTTGCAATAAAAAAGGTATCATTCTGAATAATGTGTCACAACTGTTACTAAACTACTTACTATAATACCTCAGTAGTTTACTTCAATATTAACGGTCGATAAAATCACTCAATCCTAATAAATAAACTTAGTAAATAATTGAAATGATTCTTGACGGTTTTGAATAAATCTCAGCAGTCACTTAGCTTAGCATAGCATAGCTTTGTAATGCTAACGCTCATCCATCAACATGTTAAATCTTCTTCTTTACTGGAGTGTAAAAATTGTGTTGCCTGGAGACGGCGCTACGCTAGCTGTTTCCAGTCTTTATGCTAAGCCAAGCTAGCTGGACATTTAGCGTACAAACACGCGTGTTCATCAAACTGTTCCCTAAAATAATAAAACATCTTTTTACGTTTTTGTCTCCGTCCGGTTCTCGGCCTCCAGTTTCGGGGGAGGATCCAGGACGTCCTGGCCGAGCTTCCAGCGCAGCACGACGACTTCCTGCTCCGCTGGCTCAGAGGTGAGTCCCACACCTGGTCAGGTGACTTCTTTCATCAAGCAAGACCCAAAGGATGAAGAAGTGGAATTTATGGAATAAAGAAAAACACCAGATGTGTTGACTTTAAATGTAACTCGGTTCAGCCTGTTTAAGTTCAAAAATAATCATTCAGATTTTGCTAATAGCTTCTTCCTTAAAACGTATCATTTCACCCCCCTGGTTACTCAGTCATTTATTTCCTATAACGTCCTTGTGACCTTGTGGACGTAAACATATAGTATTTACTCGATAGTCTTATCGGACTGTAAATATTGGTTTTACGCTGAACAGAACTCCCAGAATGCCCCCCCCCCCTTAAAGTCCAACTCCGGCTTGTAAAGTAGATATATACATATGTATGTATATATACACGATCTTCAGTACAAATTAAATTTTTTTAATTTGACTTTTTTTAATCTCGGCACTCGAATGTTGAGCAGCGAGTTGTGTTGGTTTACTGGTGCGTAGTTCAGAGGGGGGGGGGGGTGGATCAATATTTAGTCTTCACGTGAACTCAGGTTCATGGACACAAATGTGTTTATTGGAAGTACTCAGCTGCAATTTTGAGGTAGATGTACTTTGTACTTTGTACTCCACATGCCTTTGCGTTATGGGACTATACATGTGTCAACAAGTATGACGAGAAAAAAACAACTATGACTAGTTTATGAATATACACTCAAATGTGTCCCCGAAGCGCGAGTGAACGCTGCTTCACTTCTCTACTTTTATGACTCAATCATCTTTCTTCTGAATCTTTGCAGCTCGTAGCTTCAATGTGCAGAAAGCTGAAGTCATGATCAGAAAGGTAAGATCTGTGTCGCTATGCATCTTTGTCTCTGTGTCTCTATGCATCTTTGTCTCTGTGTCCCTATGCATCTTTGCCTCTGTGTCTCTATGCATCTTTGTCTCTGTGTCTCTATGCATCTTTGTCTCTATGCATCTTTGTCTCTGTGTCTCTATGCATCTTTGTCTCTATGCATCTTTGTCTCTGTGTCTCTATGCATCTGTGTCTCTATGCATCTTTGTCTCTGTGTCTCTATGCATCTTTGTCTCTGTGTCTCTATGCATCTTTGCCTCTGTGTCTCTATGCATCTTTGTCTCTGTGTCTCTATGCATCTTTGCCTCTGTGTCTCTATGCATCTTTGTCTCTGTGTCTCTATGCATCTTTGTCTCTATGCATCTGTCTCTGTGTCTCTATGCATCTTTGTCTCTACGCAACTTTGTCTGTGTCTCTATGCATCTTTGTCTCTACGCATCTTTGCCTCTGTGTCTCTATGCATCTTTGTCTGTGTCTCTGCATCTTTGTCTCTATGCATCTTTGCCTCTGTGTCTCTATGCATCTTTGCCTCTGTGTCTCTATGCATCTTTGTCTCTATCCATCTTTGCCTCTGTGTCTCTATGCATCTTTGTCTCTATCCATCTTTGTCTCTGTGTCTCTGTGCATCTTTGTCTCTATGCATCTTTGTCTCTGTGTCTCTATGCATCTTTGTCTCTGTGTCTTCTGCATCTTTGTCTCTGTGTCTCTTTGTCTCTGCAGCATTTAGAGTTCAGGAAGAAGATGAATGTGGACTCCATCATATCTGACTGGAAACCTCCAGAGGTAAATATATACAGTTTATAATGTGTGTACAATATTTACCCTTTCAGATGTAGTACAATGAAAACCCCAATATGTACCACTTGTAGTACAGTAAAAGGTACACAATGTACCTTATACATGTAGTAAAGGACAACTATGAAGTAGTACAATAACTTGCACCACTGAGTACCAAGCTTGTGCATATGTACCTGTTCCTCTCCTCCTCAGGTAGAACAGGAGGTGTTCCTCTCCTCCTCAGGTAGTACGGGAGGTGTTCCTCTCCTTCTTAGGTAGTGAAGGAGGTGTTCCTCTCTCCACAGGTAGTACAGAAGGTGTTCCTCTCTCCACAGGTAGTACAGAAGGTGTTCCTCTCCTCAGGTAGTACAGGAGGTTTCCTTTCTCCTCAGGTAGTACAGGAGGTGTTCCTCTCCTCAGGTAGTACAGGAGGTTTCCTTTCTCCTCAGGTAGTACAGGAGGTGTTCCTCTCCTCCTCAGGTAGTACAGGAGGTGTTCCTCGTTCCTCTCCTCCTCAGGTAGTACAGGAGGTGTTCCTCTCCTCCTCAGGTAGTACAGGAGGTGTTCCTCTCCTCCTCAGGTAGTAAAGGAGGTTTCCTCTCCTCCTCAGGTAGTACAGGAGGTGTTTCTCTGCTCCTCGGGTAGTACAGGAGGTGCACTTCTCTCCTCAGGTGATCGAGCGCTACGTGTCTGGAGGGATGTGTGGATACGACCGAGAGGGGAGTCCCATCTGGTATGATGTCATCGGTCCTCTGGACCCAAAAGGCTTGTTGCTATCGGCGACCAAACAGGACTTCATGAAGACGAAAATCCGACACACGGAGATGCTGCAGCGGGAGTGCAGGAGGCAGTCAGAGAAGGTGGGATCTCTGCTCCTCTCGTCTCTCCTTTCTCCTTTCCTTCTCCTGTCATCTCTTCTCCTGTCTCGTCTCCTTTCATGTTTCCTCTCCTCACCTTTCCTCCCTTCTTCAAGGTTCGTCTTCCACTTGATCTCCATTCCTCTACTTTCTTCTCCACACTTGTTTCCTCTCATCTCTTATTTTCTCTTCTCCACTCCTCTAGCCTCCTTTCCTTTCCTTTTCTTTTTTCCTACCTCTCCTCGTGTCTCCTCTCATGTCACGTCTTCTCTCTCCTCCTCCCTCTCTGTCTCAGTTGGGTCAGAACATTGAGGCCATCTCTCTGATCTACGACTGTGAAGGACTCGGACTGAAACACATCTGGAAACCTGCCATAGAGACGTATGGGGAGGTTTGTCCCTTAAACTCACCACCTTTCATCACCATAAATATAAATGTTATCTCATCGTTTATTACTTTGCTCCTTTGATCTTTCATGTAGATCCTCACCATGTTTGAGGAGAACTACCCAGAAGGCCTGAAAAGAGTGTTTCTGATCAAAGGTGCTTCAGCAGATCTTGACGGCGTGAATCTCTTTGTTTTTTTTCTACGGATTTGAGTTTCTGGTTTTGAGTTTCTGTTTTTTCTGCAGCCCCCAAAATGCTCCCCGTGGCCTACAACCTCCTCAAGCACTTCCTGTGTGAGGAGACGCGCCGAAAGATCCTCTTCTTGGGAAGTGAGACCACTTTCATCCCATTGGACAGTCCTCACCTTAGCTTAGCATGTTAGCATGCTAACGTTGCACACCGTAAAGAACCAATATTACACCAAAAAAATACTCTATTACAGTGAAAGTACTAATGCCATGAAGTAAAAATACCAAGAAGTTAAAGTACTAATACTACATCGTAGAAATAATCTTTTACAAATAAAAGTACTAATGACATACTGTAAGATACTGTTACAGTCAAAGTACTAAATTCCACATCATAGTCTTACTAATTTTAATATGTTAACATTGTTACTAATATATTCACATTTTTATTGATATATTTTTATTAATATATATTATATACATTTTTATTGATATATATAATATATTATTTTAGCGATATATATATTTATTGATATATTAATTAATTATTATTATACTAGTAATAATGAATTAATAATTAACTATATATCAATAACATCTGACCGCAGGTAACTGGCAGGAAGTGTTGCGTAATCACATCGACCCGGATCAGATCCCGGTGGTCTACGGTGGAACCCTGACCGACCCCGACGGAGACCCGCGCTGCAGGACCATGGTGAGTGGGTGGAGCGGGTGGAGCGGGTGGAGCGGGTCTTTCTAGAAGCGACCCGCAGGACGAGCCGGTGGGTTTATTCTTCTTTTTCTCCAAGATAAAGTACGGCGGTACGATTCCCCGCTCGTACTACATCAGGGACTCGGTGGAGGTCCAGTACGAGCACAGCGTGACGGTGAGCCGGGGGTCCGTCTTCCAGCTGGAGGTCCAGGTCCCAGCGGCCGGAAGCCTCCTGAGGTACTAACTGAGCACTTTGAGTCTACTGTGTCGTACCGGCTCGTACCACACAAATAGTCAAATACTTCTACTACAGTAGTAGTACCACATGTGCTCCGAGCTGTACTACACTAAGGGGGAACTTGTGTACTCTGATCACTTCCTGCCAGGTGTCAGTTCTCCAGTGACGGAGCAGACGTCGGCTTTGGCGTCTACAGACGGAACAAAGATGGCGGCTCTCAGAAAGTATCTGAGATGCTTCAGGTTCTTCCCAGCGAACGTTACAACGCTCACCTGGTCCCTGAAGACACCCGCCTCACCTGCACCGAGCCCGGAGTCTGTGAGTGGCTCGCATAGAGGATCAGGACTAACCTGAGACCGGTTCCCATAGAGGATCAGCACTAACCTGAGACTGGTTCCCATAGAGGATCAGGACTAACCTGAGACTGGTTCCCATAGAGGATCAGCACTAACCTGAGACTGGTTCCCATAGAGGATCAGGACTAACCTGAGACTGGTTCCCATAGAGGATCAGCACTAACCTGAGACTGGTTCCCATAGAGGATCAGCACTAACCTGAGACTGGTTCCCATAGAGGATCAGGACTAACCTGAGACCGGTTCACATAGGATCAGGACTTGAACAGATGTGGATTCTCTCTCTGCAGATGTGCTGTGTTTCGATAACACTTACAGCCTCCTTCAGTCCAAGGCGGTGAGCTACACAGTCGAGGTTCTTCTTCCTTCGGACGGAACCCCGCTGGGTCCTGGAGACCAGCTCCAGTGAAACGGATCCACCAGGTCCATGGGACCTCTTTGGGTCCCTCAGGGAGGTTTTAAAGATGCAGATGAAGAAGCAGAATGTTTGAATGAAAATCTTTCAAATTCCATATAAAAGTGTAAAATCCTTTGACTCTTATTAGATTGTTACTCAATGTTTTGAGTTGAGTCAGTCATTAACACATAAGATGTAAACAAAATGTATATTTTTAATTCATTGAGTATCTTCAGGTACGTTTACTTTCTGTATCTCTTATAATAAAAGCATAATTTGTTTAATTAATAGAACAGGTTGATATTTAATATTCTGATTGAAACATGATCATATGAACTTGTAGCAAACCCTGAAAATTCACATTTATTTACAGTAATTATCTTAATTCAGTTTGAAGCATAAGTGAGTGTGACATTTAAATAAATAAGTTATCAGTATTATTGTCAGTTGACACTGAATCACTTGTTCTTTCACCACCAGGTGGTGATGAGGAGGAAAAACGATTTATTACATTATTACTGACGCTGAATATTAGGACCTAATGAAGATGATGAAGACGTATTACAGTAAATTAGTTTAATGCAGTGATTTGAAGTCAGAATGAGTGAACCAAATTCAAATAAAAGTTCCATTTAGGCAGTTAATGTTAATTCTATAATATGGTTACATTACTTTACATCACATCACATGTCATTTAGCTGACACTTTTATCCATTGTTATTCCACCAAATTATCATTATTGACGTCCCTATTTTGACATGCGGTTATTTTTGTTATATTAATGTCATTAATGAATCATTATTGCTCAGACACATGACGTCACAGGCCGGAGGGATGCGGGATGGTGCAGGATGGGGAAGAGGGGGGTGATGGAGGGGGGGCGTGGGGCTGCACGGATGCATGTGTCTTTACATAACACCAGCTGGCCAGGAGGAGGAGCAGGAGGAGGAGGAGGAGGAGGAGGAGAGACCTCTGGCCGCAGCGGCAGCATCTCCATCCGCTGAGTGCCGCATTGCCCCGAGAGATAACAACAGGGGGGGGGGGGGCATCATGTGGGGACGTTCACCTCCTGCCGAAATGTGTGTGATGCAGAGCGAGTGAGAGGAGAGGATGCAGTTTGTTTATTAGCTCTACCTGTCGCTCTCCGGTAGGCGGTGATAACGCGCGGGCGCGTGTGTGTGTGTGTGTGTGTGTGTGTGTGTTTGTGTGTGTGTGATGGACCAGCGGGGGGGCGGAGCCGCTCGGACATGAGTAAATGACGTCAGCCCCCGGGTCGCCGAGCAGTGAAACAAACATGGCGACAGAATGGAGCGGGCAGCAGGGTTACGTCCTCGCGCTCGTTATCTTCCTGTGGGGCGCGGTGGGCGGCCGCGCGGAGACGGTTGCCGCTGCAGCGGCGGCGGCGGCGGCGGCGGCGGCCGGCGGAGGGAGCGGCGGCGACGGCGGCGGCGGCGGCGGACAGGTGCTCGGCATGCGGCTGGAGAGGAGCGACAAGCCGTCCGGCACCAATGACGACGGTGTCATCCAGGTGACGGAGGAGAGCACCGTGCAGCTCCGGTTTTACGGGGTGCAGCTCCACGCGGGCGCTTGGACGCAGATCCGCTTCACGGAGCTCGCGGACGGCGGAGAGGAGGGCGGGGAGGAGGGCGGGGAGGAGGAGGCGGCGGAGGCGCCGGACCGGACCTGCGCCGACTTCACGAAGGACATCAGCGTCGGCACCTTCATGAACGTGAGCGGCCGAGGGACGTCCGGCGTGCTCACCCTGCGCGTGAAGCCGCTGCGCAAGAGCGAGGCGCGCAAGGAGTACGCCCTGTGCACGCGCCGCGCGGGCGGCAGCAGGTGGGCGCTGCGGGGCGACAGCGACGGCCGGCTGCTGGTGCTGGAGGAGAAGAAGTCGCTGCTGCCCATGTGGCTGCAGCTGATCCTCATCTGCTGCCTGCTGGTGCTGTCCGGCATGTTCAGCGGGCTCAACCTGGGCCTGATGGCGCTCGACCCGATGGAGCTGCGCATCGTGCAGAGCTGCGGCACCGACAAGGAGCGCCGGGACGCCCGCAAGATAGAGCCCATCCGCAGCAAGGGCAACTACCTGCTCTGCTCCCTGTTGCTGGGCAACGTGCTGGTGAACACCACCCTCACCATCCTCCTGGACGACCTGATCGGGTCGGGCCTGGGCGCCGTGGTGGCCTCCACCATCGGCATCGTCATCTTCGGCGAGATCGTGCCGCAGGCGCTGTGCTCGCGCCACGGGCTGGCGGTGGGCGCCAACACCATCATGGTGACCAAGTTCTTCATGTTCCTCACCTTCCCGGTGTCCTTCCCCGTCAGCAAGCTGCTGGACGTGCTGCTGGGCCAGGAGATCGGCACCGTGTACAACCGCGAGAAGCTGGTGGGGATGCTGAAGGTGACGGAGCCCTACAACGACCTGGTGAAGGAGGAGATGAACATGATCCAGGGCGCCCTGGAGCTCCGCAACAAGACGGTGGAGGACGTCATGACGCCCATCGGCGACTGCTTCATGATCCAGGCGGACGCCGTGCTGGACTTCAACACCATGTCGGTGATCATGGAGAGCGGCTACACGCGGATCCCCGTGTACGACGACGAGCGCTCCAACATCGTGGACATCCTGTACGTCAAGGACCTCGCCTTCGTGGACCCCGACGACTGCACCACGCTGAAGACCATCACCAAGTTCTACAACCACCCGGTGCACTTCGTCTTCCACGACACCAAGCTGGACGCCATGCTGGAGGAGTTCAAGAAAGGTGTGTGTGTGTGTGTGCGTGTGTGTGTGTGTGTGTGTGTGTGTGTGTGTGTGGAAACAGACGGCTGCAGGTTTCAAATAAACAAACAGGAGAGCGGATGATGACACACGCACACACACACACACACACACGCACACACACACACACACACACACACACACACACACACACACACACACACACACACACACCACTTCCCGTCCTTCCAATCGGCTTCGGTCCGTATCGATCGGCTCTATTGACGACTGGAACAATCCCAGGCCGCCATGTTTGACCCCCAGTGACATCACAACCAAGTGAGGGCACAAATACCCAGAATGCATCTCATTCCTGAGGAAACCGGAGGCTGTTACTGCCTTCACCCTCCTCCTCAGCTTCCTAGTACTTTACTTTATACTAGTACTTTACTTTATACTACATCTCAGAGGTCCATTTTGTACTTTTTATTCTTTCTTCATTTAATAACTGCAGATTTGAGTCACAAAAATAAAGCATTATATATATATGTGTATATAATATATATATATATTTAAGCAATAAAGTAGGAGAGGCTGTAGCATAATGTAGCAGTTTGAGGGTGTTGTTACATTATTGAAGATAAAATTGCTTTTATAATACGCTTAACAGCGACATTATTAACAGTAAGTAAATATCTGCCTGAAACGGATCATTTGCGGGGCAGAATCTGTCAATCTGTTGCTCTGCGCGCGCAGTGAACGCTCGAGGTAAACAGGTACTGCATCCATGACGATGGTGTTCTGTATTTTAAGACTATTAGTAGCTACTTTTGGCACTTTTATCATCTTTAGTGCGTCAGAATAAGCCACGCTGTCACTGTCCCGTCAGACATCTGAGAGGTGATCGATTATTTAGTCGCATGGATCCTCATGGCAGACGGAGTTATCGATCACCCGGAGCTTTTAGAGGATGCTCGCCCGCAAAGTAAATCCCACAACCATTGATCGGCAGCCTCATCCGACCCGGGTCGACAAAGGGCAAGTAGTCCGTTACATTTGTGCTTTGTTAGATTTCTGGTTATTATTTCTACTGCTGACGTGGAGCTGCGGCAGGGCTGTGACCTCTGACCTCTGACCTTCCTGTGAGTCCAGAGGCAGCACGGCGAGCAGAGGTCGTGTGGTGGAGCAGCTGATGATGATGATGATGATGATGTTTGACTCGACAGCACAACGCCAGCAGTTTGTTTGTCCTTCGCTCTGATTGGTCGAATCACATGTGGATTCTTTCCTTGATTAATTGTCCTGTTGTCCTCACAGGATAACACGCAAGAACCAATAAGACTATCGATCAGGAAACGATCACTATTCAAGAAGACTTTTTGCTACTTTGATTGGAAGGTGTTGGCAAAGCTTTGTTGGGTTTGAAGTGGGATGATTTGTTGTATCGATGTAGCGTCGACTAGTGAAGTCTGTGAGAAGTAGTTCAGGTCTCCTTCAGGTGAGACTTCCTCTCGGCCGTCCCTCACGACTCTCTCACAGTCAAAATGGTGGCAAGGACATCAGAAAACGCTCCCAACATGTGAACGTTTCTATGAATGTAAGGTTTTAAAACCAAAGCTTCTACTGTTAGAGCTGCAATCTGTGTAGTGACCAGCAGGGGGCGACTCCTCTGCTCCCATAGACGTCTATGAGGAAATGACTCTACTTCTCTGTAGTGACCAGCAGGGGGCGACTCCTCTGCTCCCATAGACGTCTATGAGGAAATGACTCTACTTCTCTGTAGTGACCAGCAGGGGGCGACTCCTCTGCTCCCATAGACGTCTATGAGGAAATGACTCTACTTCTCTGTAGTGACCAGCAGGGGGCGACTCCTCTGCTCCCATAGACGTCTATGAGGAAATGACTCTACTTCTCTGTAGTGACCAGCAGGGGGCGACTCCTCTGCTCCCATAGACGTCTATGAGGAAACGGTGCACAGGTCTCTACTAGAGACGGCATCGCTATGTCCTCCTCTGTCCTAATATGGTCACTTCCTGTTAAATTAAGATGGCGACGGCATCCGGCCAAACTCGTGGAATCGTGTGAGGTCATGCCGTTTGTTGGTTGAGAACAAGGAGGCGGTGGTTACGGTAACTAGGGGTTACGGTAACTAGGGGTCCAGACTGACTCACAGACGTTGGTCACCAACGAGGCGGCGGAGAGACGCCGCTGGTAGACGCCACTCGAGAAGTTAAGAGTACGAGAGTCTGTTTTTAATGAGAGGATTAATCTCCCCCTCCTCCCCCCCCTGCCCCCCTTCCTCCCCCCTCCTCCTCCACCTCTTTATCTCTGCTTTGGCAGCTCCTCCAGCTCTTCTCCCTGCAAAGCTCTTAGTTCACTCCGGGCTAAATTAAGGCCTCAGTCTGTCCTTGCAGGATAAACCCGCCTCCAGAATAACTAGGTTACTAAAATAAAAACAGGAATGTGTGACGGCTGCCTTACCCCCTCCCTCGGTAAACTCTTTGTAACCTTCAGGTGATCCCCCCCCTCCCCCCTCTGACTCTGCAGGTAAATCTCACCTGGCCATCGTGCAGAAGGTGAACAACGAGGGGGAGGGGGACCCCTTCTACGAGGTGCTGGGATTGGTCACCTTGGAGGACGTCATCGAGGAGATCATCAAGTCAGAGATCCTGGACGAGTCCGACCTCTACAGTGAGTCAGCAGACGCACACACACACACACACACACACACACGCACACGCACACACGCACACACACACACACACACACACGCACACAGACACACACACACACGCACACGCACACGCACACACGCACACACACACACACACACACACGCACACACACACACACACACACGCACACAGACACACACACACACGCACACGCACATAGACACACACACACACACACACACACACAGACACACACACACACGCACACGCACACAGACACACACGCACACGCACACACACACGCACACACACGCACACACACACACACACACACACGCACACACACACACACACACACACACACAGACACACACGCACACGCACACACACACGCACACACACACGCACACACACACACACACACACAGCTGACGGTAAACACTACTGACATGCAAAAAGAAACTACACAGTTTGATGTAATGTGACATTTTTGTCAAGTGTGTCATTCATGTGTGTCAATCATTTATTTACTTTTACTATGTTCACACAGGACACATCTAGCTACCTTCTCTTTGTTCTACTTTCTGTCGTTTATGAAGCTTCTGTGAGATGAACTAAGCGTGACCCCCCTCCTGCCCCTCCCTGCCCCCCCTCCTGCCCCCCTCCTGCCCCTCCCTGCCCCCCCTCCTGCCCCCCTCCTGCCCCCCCACAGCGGACAACAGGAACAGGAAGAAGGTCGACCCCAACAAGAACAAGCCCGACTTCTCGGCCTTCAAGCAGGACGGAGACAGCAAAGTGAAGATCTCCCCTCAGCTCATGCTGGCAGCGCATCGCTTCCTGGCCACAGGTGAGATGTGATGTCACAGGTGAGATGTGATGTCACAGGTGAGCCGTAATGTCACAGGTGAGCCGTGATGTCACAGGTGAGATGTGATGTCACAGGTGAGATGTGATGTCACAGGTGAGCCGTGATGTCACAGGTTAGTCAGGTTAGTCATTATTTGATGGTGAATTATGAGAACTCTAGCAGTGTGAAAACGTTTTCTTTCCAATGACGCCCTCTGTTTTAACCTGCCCCCCCCCTCCTCCACCCAGAGGTGAGTCTGTTCAGCCCCTTCCAGATCACAGAGAAAGTCTTGCTGAGGGTCCTCCGGCACCCCGACGTCATCCAGGAACTCAAGTTCAACGACAGCGACAAACGTTCACCTCAGCACTTCCTGTACGTGAGAGGCAAACCAGTGGACTACTTCATCCTCATACTGCAGGTACACACACACACACACACACACACACACACACACACACACAGAACACAACAATCAGAATTCACAAGAGAATAAAAGCATTTTAAACATTTCGTGTCCCAATGATCAATAACCGATAATCGGCTGAACTGTTGATTGACGAGTGGCTGGTGGGTCACCGTGGCGACGGGTCAGAGAACACTTGTTAAAGTGTCGGCTCGGTGCGTCACTCCGCCGGGGGAATTAGCACTCGTAGGGTTAAACTTATTTAACCCTTTAAGACTCCCGACTTAAGACTCTTAACCGGCTTAAAAAACACAAACCTTTAATTCTTTTTCCTTCTTTTATCAGCCAGAGAACTGTTCCAAAAATGAAATCTCTAATCTGACATTTGCAGATTACAAGATTACTTTCAAAATGCATTAAGTGTTTTTTTTGTTAAAGTTTTTCAAAGGAACTCCACCTCGGTCACATGACTTTGCATTTAAGCAATAAGGTACTTATTCACATCCAATAATGTAACAGTTCGGAGGTGTTGTTACATTATTGAAGATAAAGCCTGAAGTACCTTGTTGCTTTTATAACACGGTTACCAGTGACATTATAAATAGTAAGTCAATTGCTGCCTTTCAGCATGAAATAGTTGTAGCCACCAAACGGTGTGCGTCTCATTTCAGTGGTCCAGAGAAAATATACGTACATACGATCTCGCACCATCTCATTCCTTCACATCGCTCATGACGTCCACCTGAATTGGTTGCAAAAGCTCTCATTGCCCGAAACCGATCAAACCGATCAAACCGATCAAACCGATCAAACCGATCAAACCGATCAAACCGATC